>NW_028258381.1:31498095-31651234 GCF_053883595.1 Heterocephalus glaber
CCCTAAAATGGTGTCTGGACAAGTACCCTCTCCAAGAGATGCTTGGACTGGAGTCACTCACCAGCTATTTTAGTTCACAGCATCCGGTGCTCCATTCCACTGGTGCGTTTCTTCCTGGAGGCTTCTGGAGTCACCTGTCCTCACTATATCTCTGTATATTCAAGCCTCCTCTTTCACGCTGAGAGCCAGGAGTCAGGGAGAAAGTGTAGTTTGCCACCTCCTTTTTTCTGTGTTGCAGTCTGTCTCTTCACTTTGCCTTTGGGTTCCACTCTCCCTTCAGATCCTTCCTGGGTCCCAGAGTTCCACCTCCCTCCTTCTTTTCGTTCTTAAGTTGTTATATTCGAGTGTCTGGATTCCAAATCTCTGAGAGGCTGATTTGCTGCTGTTTACTCCTCCATCATCTTCCCAGAAGTCGTTTTCAGCCTTCAGAGTTGCCAGCTGTGTCCAGTGAACCCCCACCCCACAGGTCACAGGAGACAACAGATGCTGCAAGGCCTCAAAGCTAAATTCTTTTTTCTTTCCTTTCTTGGTACCGGGGATTGAACTAGGGTCCTTGCACTTGCAAGGCAGGTGATGGAACCACTGAGCTAAATCCCCGACCTTAAAGCTAAATTCTTAAGGCTTTTAATAATTTGCTTCCGAAATAGAAGTTCCCTGAAGACAGGCACAATGCTTGTTTTAATATCACTTTTTGAGTGAAATGTACCTGGCTGGTGTAGTGCTTTGCACAGAAATAGGGATCCAAAATATCTAATGACAGGACGGACTGGGGGCCCAAGACTTCTAAAGGTTGTTAGCCCCTTCCTTTCTCTCTGCAGTGTCCATGCTGCACCCTAGTTCCCACTTCAGTATTTCAAAGGGCAAGAAAGTCTCTGCTAAGCCTATTTACTATAGCAATGCAGAATATGTCAACACCCTTCCAAGGTCTGAAGACAGTCAACAGTGTGACCCACACCTGTCCCATCTCTGCCACCACACCACATGTCTCTTTCTGGACTAAATCTCAGAAGTCTTTTTCCAGCTTTTCTGACATGCTCCATTTTCTGACAACTCTGCTTCTTCTGGCCACCTTTTGATGCATGTTTTCCTGTGTGTGAGGAGTTGGCTTGTAGTGTGGCCTCCATAACTGTGTGCTCTGTCCTCGAAGGACTTGTCCCAAGCCCTGTGCAGTGGAACCACCTGTCTTCTTATTATGCTTCTTCTATTTGTGCTTCTTTTTGCTGCCATGTGAAACTGACTCCTCTTGAACTCATTGTCTGCTCTCTTAGTTCTCAGTCACGGGAATGGTTGCAAGCTGTCCTGGGCTGCAGAGCACCTAAAAGGAATTAGAGAGACTAAGAGAAGTGTTAAGAAGGCGAAGGGAACACTGTGCAGCCAAGAGGAAAGTTCAGCAGGTGACTGAGGTGGCTTAGACTCTGTTGGCCTGAATCTTGAACAGCTTGCTTTGTGTTTCTTTTCTGAGGATTCTTTGCGCTTTACTTCAAAGAATCAAATTTTAATGATGAAGAGCTAGGCTTTTATAAATTGCTTATAAGTCAGATTCCTTTATTCTATAGATGTGCTTAAATTTCTAAAAAAATTTTATTACAAGACTCTACATTTCTGTGATTAAATACCTTCTTGTTAATAGGGCCCATATTCCTAGTCTCCAAGACCTTTTTCATCTAAGTAAGAAAAGCAGCTATGAAGTTGTAGTGGTGACTGCTACTTACTAGCTGTGATCTTACTGAAGTTGTGAGTTTGGACCTTCATATGGAGGATTAGAACCTTCCCTCTTTCCTGACACTTGCCTCAGAGGAGAGCTGGAAAGATGAACTGAAATCATTCATTTAGAATCCTTGACATGATGCCCACCAGTACCAATGGCAATACTTGGTAACAGGTATTTTTCTGGTCCTCAGCATGTATTTGTCTTCTCTCCTAGTCTTAAGTCAGAACTGATAGACTATCTTCTCTGTTTTCCCCAAACTGTTTATTTTTCTTGAATTCCATGAAGAGGGATGAATACCAAAATCTGAAATTTCTACAGGTTACTGGTAGGGATCTTTGGGACAATATTAGCCACTTTCCCATTGCTGGGACAAATACCTAACACCTAATACTTAATATGTAGCTTAAAGAAGGAGAGATTGATTTTGGATCACAATTTCAGAGGATTCAGTCCATGGTCAGCTGGCCGCCAGGCAGGAATGTCATGGCAGAAGGAAAGCTGCTCATCTCATGGCAGCCAGGAAGCAGAGAAGGAAAGGAGCTAGGGATCAGAATATACACCTCTAGGACACACCCCAGTTACCCGCCTGTTCTAACCAGGCCCTACCTCCTAAAACATTCATCTGTGAGCTTGTCAGTAGACTAATCCCTTGATGAGTATGGCACCCTCATGACCCATTTACCTTCCGAGTACATGAGGCTTGGGGGGCCATTATAGATCTAAACTGTACTGGGGACACGGATCTAGTTTTGGAGTTACGAAGTCAGATGATTTCGAGAGCCTCATACAAATGCATGAAAGTGTCAGGTAAGAGAATAGTGAGCTTGTGTCAAGTCAGAGAATAAATGCCCTGCACAAGGAAGCCATTCCAATAAGAATAGCTGCCTAAACTGACACATGGTAGAGGACATCCAGGGTTTCTGCTTCATCAGTTGGAGGGTAGAGGTCCCTAACCTCTCTTGTATTTGGTTCCTGTGATTCAGAGCAGTGGCTATATAGTGTGGCCCAGAAACCAGCTTCAGCATGTGGGGAGGGGTGTGAATGGCAGATCTGGAACTTCATCCCGCATCTCCTGGACCAGAAACACCAGAGGTGGGCCAGCAACTTGGGCTGTAGTCAACTCTCTAGGAGGTTCCGATGCTTGCTCAAGTTTAAGGACTGGTTTGGAAAAGCGATTCTTGACCTTGGCTGGATATCTGAGTCACCTAGAAAGCTGTAAGAGTTCGGTTGTTTGGTTCCCAGTTGCAGTTTCTCTTTTACTTCGAATTTTTATTTTTATTGGTACATATTTGTAGTACATAATAATTATATTCATCATGGGCAGTTGATACATGCATATAACAGATCTTGATTCTTTTTACATTGGCCTCTCCTTTCTTCCCTTCTTCCTCCATCCGTTGGCCTCCTTCCCATTTTCAAAGAGCTATTTCCCAGAGTTTCTCATTGAACCTATTTGGGGTACAGCCTGAACTTTAGGACTTTTGACAGCTCCCCAGAGAACTTTTAGGTGTAATTATGTAGAGGATGGTTGCTCCAGGATGCCAGTTGAAACACGGTCATACTTATTCTTCTTAGGTGGTCAGGTAAGGGAGGGAGATGTGGGGGTTTACAGAGCTCCTGGGTGACCCTGCTTCTGCTTGGAGAATGTGACCTTACACAGCTAGACTCAGAGAATATCTTTGAATGGGCTTCCGTAGACTAGATACATATTCACTCAGTGTATTTTGCTTTAAAGGTTGCTTTTAATGCTATATTTGTGCAGCAAATGTAGGGACTCATATAATACCAATATTAACTCCTAAATCCTCAGAGGCCTTCAAGATATGCCATCTGGCAGGCATTATTGTAATCATCTCTTTATTTTCCACACTAATGAAGGACTAGCATGGCATTGGTAATTGAAAAACACAGATCATTTAAAAATCATTCAGGCTAGTGCCAGCCCTACTTTCCCAACTAGGAAGCACTCAAGTGTAGAAAATATTGACTGATTACAGCTTCCTGTGGAGGTGCTAGTATGTATTATTTCAGTTAGAAATTAGAGCGATAGAATAAGTGAGAGGCTTCTAAATTATAATCCCTTTTTGGGATAAAGAAATTTGTCTCATGGATGAGAGGTCTAAACACAAAGCAAATGAACAGCAAGTGTACTTGATATTTTAACCCGTGAGTTAAAGCACCATGGAGTGGGTGCCAAGTAGGATTCAGGGCATTGGTGGATGAGAGTTCTGGGTATTCTTCTGATGCTACCTGTGGTACCTGTGATGCATCATTCTGTCCTCTAGTGGGTTTCAACATGTGGTCCCCAACCACAAGAATGGCATCACCTGGGGATCTGGTAGAGATGCAAATTTGTGGGCCCCACCCCCAGTGTAAACTGTCAGACTCTGGGGTAGTTGCTAGCAGTTGTTGCTTTGCCACGCCCTCCCCAGGAGGTGGTTGCCTGCACAAATTTTGAGTACCACTCTACACCAGAAGCATGGTTTCCTCATCTATGAGATAAGGGGTTATATTTACAGTCCACCCCTTTCTCTGTTGTGGTGTATGACCCAGAACAGACATAGAGATTTTCTATCTTAGAGCTTAAAACCTTCCCTGGATGTATGGTTGAAATAATTCTAAAAAATAAAACTGGCCTGTGGGTAGCAGAAGAGAAACTGATTTCCAGGACCTAGAGAGCAAACCGCACATAGGGTGCCCGCCATAAAATAACTCGTAGTGTCTCCAGCTGGTTGGTTCCACATTCTTCAAGTGACAGACTTTGGTGCTTTGGAAAGAGAAGCAGCCATTCCTTTTACTCTAGGGGCTGAGAACTGTCTGCTGTGATTCACGGAGCAGAACTTCTGTGGGAACTAACAAATGACGTTTCAGAAGGATGTACAGAGATACACAGGCTTTGCAGTAAAACAAGGGAAATTTCAAGTCATTTGTCAAAGCTCTTGCAGCTCCCATTTCAAGATAGGTGGAAAAAAATAACACGGAACAAGAAAAGAAAATAAATCTGTACCCAGAGCATCTCATAAATAAGAAAGGTTGGGGAGCTCTTGGCCTTGCTGGATTCTTGGTGCATTTTTGTCAGAGTACAGAAAGCATACACATATTTTGGCCTATAATTTTTTTTCTTTTACCCATATAAAAAATTCATGGCTGTAAAATTATTTCGCTGGCAATTAAAATCAAGAAAAGAAAAGAAAACAATCATTTCAAGAAAGCGAGGCTAGAAAGTGATACCTAAAGTTGAAAGGATAGAGAAACGGAGGAAGGAAAGAAGGAAGGAGAGAGAGAGAGGAGAGAGAGGGAAGGAGAGAGGGAGAGAGACAAAGAGAGAGGCATAGTTTACCAACTACAAAATTTTTCATCTAAAATATAATTATGCCTCTTAATTTCGAGCAAATCATTGAAAATCAAAAGCAATTTTCTTATTGGCTTTTGTTTAGTAAGAACCTATTTGTTGGAGACAATTAGGACATGGTTCATTGAATATAAGAGAGACTTTAGTCTGTTATAATGTCTGGGAGGGGTAGAGAAATTATAGCTTTTATTAAAGAGAATGGGTAACAGGCCCATTCTGCCTGAGGGAATAATACTGATCGAAGTGGACTGACAGTTGGGGACCCACAGTGGATATCTTTGTGAAGTCTGCCGCAATTAGATCAGTCAATGAACACTACAGAGTTTGCCCTCCAAACCCGTGCTCTGAGTTTGCTATACACTGGCTCTGAAACTCCAGAGAAGCGGCCCAAACACTTAGTGCTCAGTTTCCCTCTTGTCAAAGGAAGATACTGATAGCATTGACCTTTTGAGGGTTTTATGAAGATTAAGAGCTTGTATGTATATAAGACTTTGTACAGTGTCTGCCACATAGTACCTGGTGTTTCATTAGGGTGATTTACTCATTAGCTATCTGGTTCTTTAAAAGAACTCTTAACAATAAACTGTAGACTGGCCCCACCCTCCTTATCCATGGATTCCTCACCTACAGATTTAATTTACTGTAGACTGAAAAATTTTTAAAATATTTCATATCTATTGATTGTGTGCAGACTTTTTGCTTGTTATTCCTAAACAATACAGTATGACAGCTGTCTCCATAGCGTTTACATTGTGTTAGGTACTGTAAGTCATCTAGAAGTGATTTATGGTATACGGAGGATCTACACAGGCCAAGTGTAAATACTACTCCAGTATACAGAAGAGACTTATTAACATCCTAAGATTTTGGTACCCACAGACACTCCTGGAACCATTCCTTCATGGAAACCAAGTTATGACTGCATATTATTATTTTTATCTGTAAGGATTGATTGAAAGCAGTAGTGCCCTATTTGGCACACACATGTGCCTGAGGAAGAGTGGGATTGATTGAAGAAGGCTTTGAGGGGATTATGGGTGCAAAATTGAAAGAAACATAGTGATTTCTTGAGTCATTAGGATCTCCTCCCAGGTCAGCTCCACTAATACATATTTTTAAGGAGAGGGGTGGAATTAGATTTAGAAAAGTTAATTTTTTTTACTTTCTTTTCTTCTTCATATATATTTTTAAGAATAGACTCATAGACCAATGCTAGAACTAGGTTTGAAATAAATGTTATGCTTTTCCTTTTGACATCTGGCTTACTGTCCTTTGTTGGCTGGCTTGGGTTGCATGATGGCTAATATACATGAGTCTATATGTTCGCCAAATAAACTTTTCAAGCCATGTAAAGTCTAAATGCAAGCTGTACCAAAATAAATGCATTCAGTTGCTCAGCTGGTGAGAAGGAAAATAGTAGGAACAAAGGATTGGTGAGATGCATTATCCAAAGAAGACACTGCCCGCTCAGCCAGTGCCAGGTGTGAGGAGCTGGGAACGGACATCTGAAGTGGCTCCTGTTCTTCATCAGTAACATGGGGATATTAGTAGTAATACCTACTGGATCAGGGCATTGTGAGATTCAATATATGTAAAGTACAAAATAATGCTAGCACCCAGAAAGGCTTCAGCAAACAGCAAACTTTTTAGTGCTACTTAACATTCATGAAGATCTAATGTCTCAGAGGAATCAATTTATGCATGAGAGAATTTCCACTATTCTTAGTTAAATAACTAAAATAGAAAATCTTTACATATAAGTTACTTTTTAGATTAAATATTATGTCCTTTATTTCCAGTATTTTATTTTACCTTTTACCCACTAGTGAATATGAGTTCCTCCCATAAATATCACATTAAAATGAAACTGCCTGGTATTTGACATATTGAATGGTTTTCATTTTTTGTTACAATTATAATTATTTTATGAGATATATCTTTATCATTGTTAGTAGTATTTTGGCATTTTAAAAACTTCCCAACATTTTAACAAATGAATCAGGATAAAATATTAAAATAAAATATTGAAATCATTGCAGTGACACAAGGATTGGACACATGTGACCAACAGGGGAATTCTTGAACCCAGATCTGTGGGCCTGTGACAGCACAGTCTTTCCTGATTTACAAGTTATTTATTAACTCACAAACAAAACCTCAAATCAGCTTGGGAAAGATAATTTAGATGTACTCTTGAATGATGTAGAAAAGTGGGTGCTTTGAACCTTGGAGATGGGAATGAAAAGGTCTTCCTGCACCAGAATTAGAAGAAGAAAAAAGATTGCTGTTAACCAAAATTTCCCTAACAAATCAGAGATGTGATATATTTATTTTAAAAAATTCGGGATCGAAATGCAACTATGTCATTTCATGTCATTATCTGGATCATGAGGTAAAAACGGTTTTCTTTAATACTCAGAACATTTATCGATTAAAACAAGTTTTTATTGACAGATAACCTTGTGTGATTTTTATCTCATGCAAGATGGTGTTTTAAAGTACGTATGCAGTGTAGGATGGTTAAATCCAGCTAATTACCAACGGTGTTATCCCATCAAGTGCCATGTTGGTGGTGGCACAAGATGCCTATTTTCACAGCTTCTATTCAGTGTGGTACTCGAAAACTAGCCAGAGGTATTGAGCAAGAGAAAGAAATCAAATTTATACAAATTGGGATGAAAGAAGTCAAGTCGTCCCTGTTTGCAGATGACATGATTTTATGTATAGAAAACTGTAGCAGCTTCGTCCAAACACTATTAGAGAATTACAAAGTGAATTCAGTAAAGTTGAAGGATACAAAACTAACATGCAGAAAATCAGGAGCAGTTCTATACAGCAACAACACATTGTTTTTCAGTTTCTTCTCATCTGTTTGACATGAGAAGAAAAAAATATACCTTCCTTTAATCATTCACTCTTTAGATTTACATTTTCAGGGTAGTTTTTGGTGCTCATTTTCAGTGGTGAATGGTGGAGTGGGCTTGTTGTCTGAATGAGGGTCTCCGTGGGGTGCAGTGGATGATGTCAAGCACACAGAGTATTGGGTTCTGCCAAGCTTGTTTCCAATTAGACACATGTCATGTATTCCATTGTGCCACGTTTGGGGGCTGTGATGACAGGCATGCCCTCAACAGCAGGGAGATGTCAGGAACCTGTGGACATCTGAATTGTGTCCACTGTTTTTGCTTAGAGGCTGCGGTTGGTGTAACCTGTGAAAGTTCTCAACTTCCATCAACAGGCAGGGCCACACTTCACCTCACGTGTGAGGATGAGGAAGGTATGGGGTAGACAGATATCCTGGAGCCTGTGTCAGAGACAAATGACAGAAGTGTGGCTTCGTCCCAGTTTCTCTTGCCAGATGCTGTCAGTTTCATTTCATTGAAGCACCAGAAATACAATTTCTCTGTTATCTTCATAGTCTCACAATGTGACATGTCTAAGAATTATCCTACTTTCGTAAGCCCTGGGCCTCCCAAGCCCGGTATTAAAGCTGATTTTGCTGAACCTATAGGGCTGAAAGATGTCCCTCTCCCAGTCCCAGTGGTTTCCATGGAGACAGAAAGGGTCATCAGAGTTGGTTATCTGGAGCTTGCTTTGTAGTACCCTGTCTTGAGGAGGAAACCAATTCCCTGAGGATGGTGAAGTCTGTTGAAGAACTAACCTCACAGAACCTTTCGTTTTCACCCCAGAATCATGTCAACCCTGCCATGGACTTCACCCAGACCCCTCCTGGAATGTTGGCTCTGGACAACATGCTCTACTTCGCCAAGCACCACCAGGACGCCTACATCCGGGTAAGCCTGCAGGCCTCTTTCACATCCGTAATCTTCCTACTGAATTCCAAGTCAAACTTGCACATACAGAGGTATTACCTTCAGATGCATAATTCCAGGGTTTCAGCATTCATCACTCAGTAAACTAAATATTAAAATTAAATGACCTTGATAAGAGTGACTGAAATCAGAATCTTTTTAATCTTTTAATTATTTTCCACATGATGGCATTTAAAAAATAAAATTAATTCTTGGAAAACATTTTATATAGTTCAATACTGAATTATTAGAAAGACTTAAATAACAGAACTATGAAGAATCTTTCTCTTGCTGTACATTGTGTCTCTTCAGTCTAATACTGCAGATGCAACAAGATAAACAAAAGAACGAGGAAAGAAGGAGCTGGAGGGAGGGAGAGAAATGCCTTCAGCTTTGCAGCAGGCTGGGCATTCAGATGAGTTGTTGGAGGGAGAAGAAGGCGTCTGTTTTCTCTGTGACACAGAAGAGACCACCTGCCCAATGGGCAGCACCCTGTGGAGAGAACAAAGTGTGAGTGAGTGGAGCCAGAGTTTACAGAGACGTAAAACTCTTATCTGTCCACCCTGGTTGCACAGTTGGAACTCTGGTTCCTGATGACCCCTCTCCCTTGTCCTTAGGAAGCAGAGGTCACAGGCGCGGGGTATGACAAGGGGCAGATCTAAGACTGAGATCAGGCAGGAAGTGAGAAATTGGCACAAGGGAATCGGCAAGGAGTTAAGACGATGACTAGTTTAAGATTAGAAAGGATTTTTGATTTGTTTTATTTTTTTGCAGTGCTCAGGATTGATGCCAGGGCCTTCCCACACTTAGCTACATCTGCAGCCCTTTTTCATTTTTTATTTTGAGACAGGGTCTCACTAAGTTGCCTAGGCTGGGCTCCAACTACAGTCCTCTGGCCTCAGCCTCCCGGAGTGCTGAAGTTACAGGCGTTCACCACCTCACCCAGCTAGAAGGCATTTGATGAAATAAATTACCTAAAACAGGAAGAGTAGCCGGAACTGAAAAGCAGGTTAAAGGACGTTCGCTACTCTGACATTCTCCACTGGATTCTCAGTGGCACTGGTTTCCTGGAGGCCTGGGTTTGAGCGGTGGCACTCACTATCCACTCACTTAAACACGGCCTCATCCTTTTGTCTGGGCCAGAGTTTCTTCTAAAAACAAGAGACTTGATGGGTTTCAGCTGGGCACTATTCCCCCAAGGGCGTTTGGAAAGGTGTGGGCATTTTTCTTCGGTTGTCGCCACGCAGGGTGGGGAGCTACTGTTCCAAACCAGTAACCTCTGGGGTGGCCTGCATGATAAAAAGCTGAACCCCCAGCCCCGCCACCTTCAGCAAATCTTGCCAGGTCTTTGTGATTTCTGTAGGCAATATATTGTAAATTCATGTGATTTTCTATATATGCAATTTTGGAAGGCTTGACTTCTTCTGAAATATTACTTGTAATTCGACTATAAAGAGGATTTTACAGTCATTTCTCTGAAAGATTTGAGATCAAGTGCTTGGTCAGAAATGCAGGCCTGCCTAAGAAAATTGCTCTTTCATACAACTTGATTTGACTTATATGTCTATAAATTTATTGAACATGTATTTTCTAGGAATGTAATCTGCTTTCATAGTAAATAAATTAGTATTTTTGAGATACTGTGTAGTATATAGCCTTGGAGAATTGCGTGTGTGAAAAGTAGAAGCGAAGTAGAAATTGAATTTGCCATCAACTGATAGATGCTTGCAGATGAATGTCTTCAAAATTAGAGCTTATTGGGGCTGAAGGTATTGTTAATTGCATAAGAAGCATATGTCCCTGGAAAGAAATTTAATGCTTTAAATCTGTTTTCTTCAATGTTTTGTCTAAACTGTTAAGTGAAATTAATACCACGGCAACATGAAAGATGTGATAGAGACTTAAAAAAAACCTATATATAAGGAAAAGTATGGCCCTTTTGGTTCACATGCATTTTGCTTTGTTGGGTGAGAGTCCTATATCTCAGATGTCTGCATTTTTTCCCCAAAGTATCCCTTCCCCAATGTGTTTTAGGTCCCATCTGACTTTTCGGCAGTAACCATTGGATGGAAAGCTTAAATTATTTATGTGAATGCATAGTGGATCCTAGAGGAAGTTGAGACTTTATCCCCAGGGACATTGCCCTAGGGTATAAAGAGTGAAAAGAGTGATCCCAGATGTTCCTTACATTTTTATCTATGAGCTAAATGGTCTCCTTCGAAACATATAGAGGAGTTTATTTTTAAAATATTATATTTCAATAAAATCTATATTTTTACTATCTACATCTCCTGTATAAATGTAGTTCGTTTGTTATTTACATCTTTCATTTGATAAGTGCTTATTACCTGAATCTAGTGTCTCTGTTGCCTGCCTTTCTTTGCCAGTCAGAATTATAGTTGAGGTTTTTGAAAAAGGAATTGTGACACAGATACATTCACACACACATATGCACTCTCACACACATGCATGCACAAACATTCTTTTGCGGCTGACACCCCCCATCCCCGGATGTCACATTCCTTGGCCACTCTGTACCTGTGTGTGTTCTTTTCCCGTATTCTAACTCACCTGCCACTCACCTGTCAAGCTGGCCCCACACTTCTGCCCCTCACTTTCCTGAAGCCCTGCCGCTAAAGGCCAAGCTCAACATGTACCTCTGCTTCTTTTGACCTGGCAGTGTTTCCAGTGGCCACCTCTCTTCTTACCCCACAGCCAGTGCTGTCTTGATTCTCAGCTTGCACATTGCTTAGGCTCCCCAGTGGCTTCCTCTGCCTCTGCATGACTCTCAAATGCACATGGCCCCAGGACTCTGGCTTTGGATCTTGTCAGGCTGTATGTGTTTCTGAACAAGGAGTTGGTTGGTAGGGAAGAGAATGCCCATGAGTCCTGGCATTGAGGAATTTATGTCCAAGAAGGAAGGGGGGGGGCTATGTTAGTTACTTTTCTGTCTTTGCGGAGACAAAATACCCAACAGCCAAAGTTAGAGGGGTAGGGGTTTATTTGGCTTACAGTTTGTAGAGGTTTCAGTCCATAATCGGCTGGCCCCAAGGCAGGATGGATGGCAGACAGTCATTACAGAGGAGAAACAGCATGGCACACACAAGGTA
Source organism: Heterocephalus glaber (assembly GCF_053883595.1). NCBI lineage: Eukaryota > Metazoa > Chordata > Mammalia > Rodentia > Bathyergidae > Heterocephalus > Heterocephalus glaber. The sequence continues at coordinate 31,510,081 of NW_028258381.1, forward strand.
GCAAAGCCAACAAGGGAGCTTCACCTGTCTTTTGGCCTCTTTTATCCCATCCAGAATACCGGGATTAGGGCGGTGCTAAACCACTCACTCGTGTAGTGGTTTAGTAATCACACGCCCTTAATCCCAGCATCACACATTCCAGATTCAGCCACCTCTGACCAAAAGAGGCTTTGGGGGAACATCCAGACCCAGACCATAACAGGGGGATATAGGTGGAACGGGGGAAGAAACAAACAGGAGGCAGTTTCTGAGTCACTTGGGATATATCTTGAAAGGGGGACCCTGCACAGAGGAGAGTCACTGCCACAGATAACAAAGGTCAGGTCGGGCAGTGGTATCCAGGTTGGGTCTTTCTAAGTTAACCGGGTAGAGAGTACTCCTGGTAGAGGGGATCCTGCCAGCAGGGATCTGACAGTGGATGATGTTGGGTGCTCTGGGCAGAGAGCCAACTAGCAAACAGCAGTGGGAGTGGCAATGTGATCATAGCCCAAGAAACCAGTGTTCCTCATGGACATGTGAAGCCATCTTATGGTGTTTGTTTGGACCTAAAGCAGTGAGAATTTCTGGAGTTTTCAGTAAAGATGATAAGAATGAATTTTAGAAAAATCACTCATTAGAAGATTGGACTAAGATATAAATGCTAGAGGCAAAAAAAAAAAATGGAAATAGTGGAGAAGTGACAGTCACTTCACTAGAGCAGTGGGCTTGGCAAGGGGGGAGAGGCAGTCAGGCTGGAGCTAATGGAAGCAACTTCTCCAAGAAAGAGGGAGGGTTCTGGCTTCAGGGAATGGATGGGTCTGGCATGGGGGTCACAAGTGAAGTAGCACAGGCCTGGGAGGGGTAGTCCCTTGGGGAATCCAGGCTGACGTGCCTGTGTGTGTGGGACATCTGTGCAGGTGGTGGCCCTGGGTAGCAGGCCATGAGACGTGGGCAGCAGAGCCCAAGACCTCATTCTCTGTATTCTACCCCTTTACACAACCTCATTCCTCTGTCTATCTGCCACTCCAGCTGCTAGGCTCATCTTTCTAAACACGGTTCAGAGTGCTTCAAGGATCATCCCTGGCCCACAGCCCATCTCTGTGGCTTAATCACTCACTGCCCACCACTTCCTTTCTTCTCTGTCCTCTGCACTGCCACCGAATTCTTTTTCCCCACAAAATGATGGCAGGCCACCAGCGGGCTGGGCAGTTGCCCACCATGGGTCTTTGCTCTCACTCTTCCTTGTGCCCCTAAGCACCTCCCACACCATCGGCCTGGGGAGCAGCTTCAAGGCAGAGCTAATCTCTGCAGAAAGTTCCTGGCCCTGTACTAGGGCTGCATCCAGTGCACACTCGAAATTCAGCTCTTATATAATCTTCTGTAGCTTTAAATGCGTGTATCTTCCATCTCCTCTAATTCATTATGAACTCCTGGTGAGCTGGCAGTAAAGGACACTTATATTCCTAGCCCCTGCCACACTGCCTAACACACAGTGACCCTCAATCATTTCTCTCTCTCTTTTGATCATCATAGAATCACGGCCTGTAACAGTTGTACTCTTGCCATGAATTTCTTTGGGCAGTTTGGTATCTTATATAATATTTGAATAAACTTTTATAGCTGTATACTAATGAAAGCAGTGAGTAGCAGATGTACTTGAATTACCCCACCCTTGGATGGGCACAGAACTCGAGGAGAAATTTCACCTCAGAGCATCCCACAGTGTGAGGAGTACAATCTGGAGGCATCATGTGATTTTGGACTTCTGAGTCTTATTTACTTTGGGAACAATTACTCTTCCTTTTAGAGATGCTTCCCTCTGTGCCTTCCCCACCAAGGAGTTGTGCTAGGTAGAAGGTGGGCCTCGGCTCACTCCCCTTGATTCTGCTGTCAGCATTCAGGGACCAGATGAAAGGAGAGAGATGAGGATATTCCATATTGTGTTTTTTTATGCTCTTCCCTGGAATAGAAATTCTTGATGCCTTGGAAGAAAGAAGCTTGGTGAGTGCATTGGAAAGAAAATCTTTGGACTTAGAAGCTGTACTCATATGTATTTAATTTTACACTGGTCACTACCGAGAAACCCAAATGACATAGTTTCCCTTTGGCTCAGGAGCTGTGTTGATCCTTGTGGGAGCCAAGATCCAGCCACAGAGCAGAAAGGAATGGCAGAGAAACCTGAGCCAAGGCTAATGTAGAGCAGAGAAAATAAGAAATATTTAACAAAAATGCTGCAACAACTCCAAGATCAACTAATACTTCCTGCTTGTATTCATCTTCCCATTTGATCCGAGAAAATGAATTCCTACTGCAGGTTGGCTAGTTAGGAGACTCACTGCATAGGTTAGCTCAGCATTCTTAGAAACATGTGGAAGATAGGCTTTGCTGCCACCATTTCATAGACTCACGAGCTGACGCTCAGAGAGACACAGACATCTACCATGTCACACAAACGGCCAGTGAATGGGTGTGATTTGAGCTTGAGTCTTTGAGAGTTAACCTCAGGCTATTTGCAGTTCTGCAGTCTCTTGTCCTTGAACTCAGAGTATGATGGAGAAAACAGCCTTGACCCTCTTGACCTGGAAGGAAAGGCACAGTCAGAGAGCATGATCAGAAGACATGGGAAGTCCATAGGACCATCAGACTAGCCGCTGCATTTGGCTATGACCATCTTAAATCTAGCCTGGCCTGGAAGATGCTTCTAAAATGGAGAGGTGACCCCCTTCCTCCTTTTTATAACAAACCTTATATACACAATTGAATTGTCATTACTAGATTGTAAATCCTTTGAAGGCTATGGCCGTCTCTTTTGTAGATATCACTATATTATCAACTATTTGATTGACACTGAAACAGTGTTACTTTCAGAATAAAGGAGCCCACTGAAGGTATCACTATGGAGCTCCCTAGAATTCAGATGTTTTGTAGTTTCAGTCTAGTTACATGAGAAGTCACATGCAGGGGGATTCCAGACATTCAGAAGCCTCTTTCAGGCATCTGGTTTCCCATCAGCATTATGGCCAGACAGAAGCATGCTGTGCATTAATCTCAGACCCTCAAAAAATCAGATAAACTTTTAATGTGGAGCAGTAAAAACCAAATGCATGCAAATGAGATGTTCCTATTATTGCTCGTGTCTTTGTCAGAGGCTAAAAATAGTAAATGGAAAACAAAAATAATCCATCTTTTCAGAGGATAAGAAAGCATCTCACAAAGGAGGAAAAACCCTTTGGCATTCACAATCATTGATTCATTCATTGACTCATTAAGGAAATATTCTCAGACATCTGTCAAGTGAGGTTTCAGGCACTGTTAGGGAGATAAAGAAGAAAGATGGGGTCTGCTTCTGCATGGCAGGAAGAGGAAAGCAAGAAAAGACAGCACTTGCTTGCTTGTGCTTTTTTTTTTTTTTTTTTTTAAATCTGGGGAAATTCCTTGCGTCTTTAGGGATTTTTAGATGTGACCTTTACCGAACATTATCTTGGTTACTTTTCTCCTTGCTGAGACAAAATGTCCAAGCCAAAAGGTAAACTAGGAAAGGTTTATTTTGGCTGACAGTTTGTAGAGCTTTTCGTTCATAGTTGACTGGCTCCGAAGGTGGGGTGGCATGGCAGAGGGGCATTGTAGAGGAGAAGCAGTTCACGGCAGGCAGCAGTCAAGAAGGCAGCAAAGCAGCAAAGTAGTGAGTGACAACAGCAGCCCTCTTTCTGTCCCTGATATTTTATCCAGGCTACCTACTCTTAGGGCAGGTAGCACTCACATCAGGGGGAGGCACCCTTAACCCTAGAATCACACCATGAATCAATGCCAGCATCACATGCTGTAGATGCAGCCACCTCTGAAAAGCCCCACCTATGACCACAGGAGGCTTTGGGGGACATCGAGATACAAGCCCTAACAGACACCTGTAACAAGCCATGAAAATTCTATTCAAGACACCCTGCCAGTTTTTTAAATGTATTGAGCAAGTAACTACCTCACCGTTTGATCGATTATATTGGTTCATCAGAATCACTCAGGACTTGCTTCCTTTCCCAGGGAACTGGCTTGAAACAATGACATTGCTACCTAGAGAGGCATTCTCATGGTCGGACACCATGGAACAGAACAAACCTGTCCCTTTTCTCCATTTCATTTCATGTGGTGCTCTGTCATAAATAAAAGGATTTATTTTTTTAGTACTGAGCGTTGAACCCAGAGCCTTCCCATTGAGCTACATTCCCAGCCCTTTTTTATGTTATATTTTGAGACAGGATCTTGCTGTGTGACTAAGGCTTCTTTTAAACTTGGGCGGCTACACCCTCTCTCCTTTTTATAGCAAACCTTATATACAATATTGAATTGTCTTTATTAGATTGTAAATTTTTGAAGCTAAGGCTAAGCCTCTGCCTGGGCCAGGCTAGAAATTGTGATCCTCTTGTCTCAGCCTCCCAGAGTGCTGGGATTATAGGTGTGTACCCATCATGCCCAGCTGCAAAAGGCTTAGTGAAGCTGCTCCCCAATTGATTTATAAAATCTTACCCCAAAATACTGCTACCCAAGAGAATGTAGACAATCTTGAGGCTTCCAGGAACAAAATGAAAAGTACATCTTGGAAATGGCTTGTTCTGTACATAACCTGCAATTCTTTCTTTGTTAGAGTTATAATTGCTATACAAAAAGTGACCTGCATAATTAATGTATCCATTTGGTGATATACTCTACCATCCTTGCTACATCAGCCTTCATAATTTATGACCAACTTTTCATCCAGTGTAGTATCTTGATATACTGGGTGACTGTAGGAGAAGATAATGAAAATCTTGAGAGGGGGAGTGTAGAAATGTCTTTAAAAATAAGATTAATTCCAATGATTTCATGCATTTGTGAGTCAGGGTATATGCATATTCCTAATATTATACCAAATCAGAAAAGAAATATTTATAATACTCAACTGAATGAGGCTGTATGAAAAGATGGATATTTCTACCTAAGAATATTTTTTTCAAGATTCTTTCAATATGGCTTTTTTCCCCACAGATGAAAAATATAAAATATATCTGAATTTCTTAAAAACCTTCTCCTCAAGCATACATAGTAAAAAAAACCTCTTTTTCAAAGAATTGGGAGAATTATGAGTTGCACTCTGTGGCAGTTAGGATGGAGGGAGTGTCAGCTTGATTGGCGTGGCACCCACACAGGAGATTGGAAGAGCTCACTTCTGTGTGTGTCTGTGTGGGTCACGCAGGTGTGGCCTTGGGATCTTTGTCTGATCTCTGGCCCGTTCCTCTCTGGTACTGTTCTTCTGCTCTACTTCTTGGCCACCGTGAACTGAGCACCTTTTCTCCACCATATTCTCTTCCATGATGTTTCTACATTGGAGCCAGCAGACCATGGACTGAATCTTCTGAACCACGAGCCAAATAAACCTCTCCTCTTTTTAAGTTATTGGTGTCAAGTACCGTGTCCAAGTGACAGAAAACTGACTAATGTAGACCCTAAGTTGCACATAGGACAGAGGAGGCCTGTTTCTTTAGGCAGAAACCTCCAGAAATTCCATAAGATGGCACAGTGTGAAAATGACTATCATCGTTTGAATCCTTACTATAATTTGAGGACTTAACCTACATTGTTTGTGATCCACCCTTCAGAACTCCCTGGCATGGGAAGATAAGGTGACCAATCTGTAAATCTTCCTGCTCTGTCCTCATAGGCCCAACTCACGTTCAAAGCCTTTTGGGGAAACTCTTGTCAAGTTTTCTCCCTTTTGAGTCAAAAAGCATAAGCATAATTATAATAGCAAACACCTATTTGGAGCTTGCTATGAGAAAACAACTATATTAATCATGTTCATGAATATCTCTTACAATACCTCTCTGAGTCCAGCACAGTTATTATTTCCATTTTACAGATGAGGATATTGACACACCAAGAAGTTAAATGGCTTGCCCAAGATCACACAGCTAAAGAGGTAGATGTTAGAGCTGAATTTTACATCCAGGTAGTCTGCTTCCATCGTCTGTGTCCTGTGCTTTTGAAGGGCTCAGACATTCAGGTGGAGGTTGCAACCACAGTTCCAGTGAATCCTACACATATGCTTTGCCCTACAAGCTCAGTATTTTTGAAAGGAAAGGGAATTTGAATTGCCTTAGGGCAGGGCATAAACTTGGGACAAAATATTTGACACCCACAACTTAGAAGCAGAGAGAGTTATTTTGGCTCACAGTTTCAGAGGTTTCAGTCTGTGGTCAGTTGGCTCCAAGACAGGAACATCACGGCAGAAGAGTGTGGTGGAGGAAAGCAGTCCACATCATGGCATCCAGGAAGTAGAAAGCAGGGAAAGAGCCCAAAAGAGATACACCAGTCAAAGACATGTCAAAAACCTACTTTCTCCAGCTAGGGTCTACCTTCTAACAGCCCAGAAAGCTAATGAAATTATCAATAGATTAGTGCATTGATGAAGGTGATGCCTCATGATCCATTTAGTTCCTCAGATCCAATCAGCTAGCAGCCAAGCATTCAACACAGTAAGGTTTTGGGGGGACATTTTAAATACCAACCATGACACTTTCCAATTAATCAGAAGCCCTAGACTCCTTATGATATTCTGTCCAGCTGCTTCTTGCATTCTAGTTATCTGCCTGGTACTGGAAGAGAGGACATGAGTTAGTGGTCCTTGATACTGATAGTTTGCAGTCACTGGGGAAGTTCTGAGCTCATTGACACCATTTAGAAGGTCCTCAGACAGTTTTAATTGACTGTTTACTTTGCCAGTCCACAAAATAGTAAAAGATAGCAGCATATCTTCTGGGCATTTTCTATCCTTGTTGTAAGTTTCCAGAGACCAGAGGCTTCACTTTTGTTGGATGCTTATTCCCTTGCTGAGAATGAAGGACATTAATTCTGACTTCCTAAGGTTAAGGAAAAGACATTTTCCGATTTCTCCTGTTAGAAAATTTAAAGGAAAAAGAACTCATTGGATCTTATTATGCATTCTCTGAGGACTCTGAGTATTACCAGCCTTCTGTTCTGGGTGTCAGACCAGAAAGTGAATCCATCCCTCTCCATCCACAGCCTGCAGTGACCGAGAACAGGGACTAGGTACCCCATGTGCACCAAGATGGGTGCTGGTGTAGGCAATGCTGCGTCTTCAGAGTCAATTAAGGAACTCTTAACATTTCAAGGGGGCAATTGGCAGTTTCCAAGTGGCATAATTATAGGACAATGTGTAATGTGCAATTAGACTTAACTGTGAAGTAGATGATTGGAACAGGGCTTGGTGGTACATCATTTTTTTGTTCTCTTCATACTGACAGATCTTCCCCTCCCCTTGTCCCTGAAACAGCTTCAGTGGCAATTGCTTCTAATTTTTTTTTTAAATAAAATTATATGTTGCCAGTTAAACACACAGTTTGGTGTAAAGGAACCTTTTTTTCTTGGAGTGATATTTTCTTTCTAGGTGATATGGAGTGAGGATTCAGTCCAGAATAATAAGGATCCCACAGCATGGCCTTGCTGGGCTTTTCAAAATGATTCTTTGTCTAGTAATTCATTTAAATAGTTTATTCCTGGCTTTTATTTTTATTCTTTCTTTGACTAAGGTCCACAGCTTGGAGGCTTGTTTTTATGTACAATTTTTTTTCCGTGTTTTAAAAAGAGCGACATTAATTTCATTGATTGTGAATAACCAAGCTGTTACAGCTAAACAATCAGGACCCCTTGAGAGTGTGAATATATGTGATTAGATTTACTAATTGAGCTAGAAGGCACTTTCTGACTTCCAAAGCCAAGGATTTGAATGGAATGCTTCAGCCCTCAGGATGAGATCATTGTTAAACATGGGCTTGGTTTTATTTCCAAAGAGCTCTCCTGTCCCAGCGAGGGAGGACTGAGTCCATGCACATCACCATGCTAGATGGCTCCGTGCACACTGTGTTCCACAGGCCCATTTTATCTGCATGGGTACTGGCTTCCTTAGCTGAAATCTGAAGCAGGTCCAAAGTCTGGTCTTGTAGGCTTTCTTGGCACTACCCCAAACTGGGCATCAGGTTCTGAATTTTTTACTTAGCTTTATCTGAAGAATCTTGTTATTTAAACTTCAAAACACCGTGGGAGGCACTGAGGGTATAGCTCAGTGGTAGAGAGAGTGCTTAGCATGTGAAAAACCCCTGGTTCAATCCCCAGCACCAAAATAAGTAAGTAAATAAATAAATGCTACAGTGGACTTTACAGTGGTGGATTGACTGAGCAAGAACATGAAACACATCTATGTAACAAACTATATGTGGTAGATACCTTGGAAACCCAAGTTCCATGTGAATTATAGAGTTATGAATGGCCAAAAAAAAATGGCAGAAGGTTCACGTATGTGAACCCCTTCCCCAAGGTACCAGCTAAACCCTTAGCCAAGAGTAGCTGTTGTGGTCTCTATTTTTACACTTTTTCCCCAGGACCTTCCAATTCAGCCAGATCCCCAGGCCTTTTGAAATTTTTCATTTTGAGATAAGGTCTCACTAAGTTGCTAAATTGCCAAGGCTAAGTTCGAACTTGCGACCTTCCGGTGTCAGCCTCCCAGAGTGCTGGGATCACAGGATGCACTATCATGCCCAGGTGTTTTCTCTGTCTTAGACAGTTAACATCTTATTTCTTCAAACTGGCTCTCCAAATTTGGTCCAAATTGTCCATTTTTATGCCACTTCCATGAATATTTCTTGAGTTCCTGCTGCGTGTGCCTGTCCACAAGCGTGCGTCTCCTGGCTGCACAGAGCTCAGCAGTACCTGTGGTGCAGGCTTGCTCTGGCTGCATGGTTGCTGTACTCAGCTGCAGTGTAGGAGTTTGAGGAGCACCAACTCCCAGTCACTTGTTCCCCTGGGAGGCACAGGCTCCTCTCGTCTGCCTAAAGTTGGAATGGCTTACAGGCCTTCTTGCTTATTTAATCAATGGGCTTCATGTTTTTGAACTGTTTTAGGTTCACAGATTAAGCAGAATATACAGAGGATTCCATATATGCCCTCGCCCCTTTCTCCCTAATTTCCACTATTAGTGTGGGACACTGGTTATCACACACACTTGATATCATTGCTTATTGGTTCCAAGCACTTTGGTGTTGATTCTTCAGAATTTTCTACATAGTCAGTTATCTCATCTGCGGATTAACACATTTATTTCTTCCTTTCAGTCTGTATTTCTTTTATTTTGTTTTTTCATTTACTCCATTATCTGGAACTAGGAGTGAGATGTTAATTAAGAGTGGTGAGAAGGAGCATCCTAGTTTAAATCCCAGTCTTAGGAATGAGGAGTCAGGTTTCTCACCTGATGTTGGCTGTTACGTTTTGCAGACGTTCTCTATCAAGTTGAGAAAGTGCCCCTTTATTCCTAGTTTCCTTAGAGTTTGGTTGTAAACGAGTGTTGGATTCTATAAAATAGCTGTTCAGTATCTACTGATGTTATTGTATCTTGAATGTGTTGATGCAATGGATGACATCAATTGATTTTCAAATCTTGAACAAGCCTGGCCTTTTGGAATGAATCCCACTTCCGTATGGTGTGCAATTCTTTTCATACATAGTTTTATTCTGTTTGACAATATTTTGTGGAGAATATTTGCATCTGTGTTCAGTAGAACATTTGGTCTCTACTTTTCCTGTCCTGTAATGTCTTCGGTTTGAGTTTTAGGGTAATTATGGCCTTATAGAATGAGTTAGGAGGTGCCCTTCTGCTTCTGTCCTCTGGAACAGATTAGGGAAGATCTGTGTGATTTTATTGCTTAGGTGTTTGGTAGGATTCACCAATGAAGCTGTCCAGTCCTGATGTGTTCTACCTTCCTCTAACAGATATGGACCTATTTGAAATGATCTCTTCCTCCTTGTCTGAAATTTGGTAGATTGTGTCTTCCAAGGACTTACTCCATTTCATCTGTCACCAATTTTGTGAGCATGGATTTATCCGTGATATCCCTTTATTATGTTCAAGGGGTCTGTAATATTGCCTTCTCTTTTACATTTGATGCTAGTAATTTGTCTTTTCTCTTTTTTCCCCTTGGTTGGCCTGGTTAAAGGGTGGTCATTTTCATTCATCTTTTCAAAGAATCAACTTCATATTCCATTTTGTTTTCTCTTTTATTTTTCAACTTCCAATTTCATAGAGTTCTACTTTTTTTGTTCCACTTTCTTTGGTTTTATTCTTTTTCTAGTTTAGATTATTGATTTTATACCTCTCAATCATTGCTCAAATTCCTTACTCCATAGTTGTTTTGCTATTAATAACCTTCAGCAGTGGCTCTAACTTCTTCAGCAGTTAGGAATGGCAACACCTGCTCAGGAATTTCTGTTTAGATGTTTTATGGCACTCAATATGGGTTGTCTTGAAAGATCCTCTCAGTGATTCTAAAATCTTTGTCTCAGAATTATTTTTCATCCCATTAAAACCCAGTTAGAAGCAAACCATCAGCAAGTCCTATTGATGCTACCTTTGACAAATATTCAGAATACCACTCTTTCCGCACCTGTACCACCGTTACTTCCTAATTAGTTCTATCTCTTTCCACTCCCAACTTCTTTGCCTGATCTCAACACAGTAGCCAGAATATTATCAGACCAGAGTGATCCTTTCAGAACTGGTCTGATCCTGTTACCCCCTTGTTTACAGTCCTCCAATGGTTCCTATCTAACTCAGAGCCCTCACTGTGGCCCTGGAGGCTCTAATCTTCTATTTATGTCTTTCACTCCTCTCCCACTGAACTCCAGCTACAGGGACCTCTTTGTATTAGTCAGCACAGGCTGCCATGAGAAATAACCACAGACTGGATGGCTTAAGTATCAGAAATTTATTTCCTCACAGTTCTAAAGGCTGGAAGTCCAAGATAAAAGCATCAACAGGGATGCTTTCTTCTGAAGTCTCTCTCCTTGGCTTATAAGTGGCTGCTTTCTTGTACCTCTTCACATGGCCCCTGTGCACTCACAGTACCACACCCTTGTGTTTCTTTTAATAAGGATACCAGTTGTATTGGGTAAGCACCCCACTCTACTAGTCTCATTGTACCTAAGCTGCTTCTTTAAAGGTCTTATCTTCAAATATTGTTGCATGATGAAGTGATGAGGATTGTGAATTCAGCATATGAGTTTGGAAGTATGACCATTAATCTTGATATGTCAAATTCATTGGATTAAGAAACAGATTAATAAAGCACACTTCTGGGTATGTCTGGGTGGATCATGGAGGCATGACCTTCAGTGCTATATGTGGTTCCTAGCCCTTTCCTCTCTGGCACTGCTTTCCTGACTTCATGACCTCAGCAGCTTTGCTCCACTGCACCCTTCTGCATGATCCTCCTGCTTTGGAGCCAGCTGACCATGGACTAAATTGCCTGAAGCTTTCAACTAAAATAAACCTCCCCTCATTTAAATTGTGGGTGTAATATATTGTGTCCTAGTGACAAAAAGCTGACTAACAAAGAGGTCACAACTCAGTCCATAGCATTCTTGCTGACCTTGAACATAGCAAGTATACTGTTAGTTCTAGGCATTTCACTTCCTTCCTGTTCTGTGAATCTGTTCCCTGGGGAAGCACTTGGCATTCCCTCTCACAGCCCTTCTCTACCATCAAATAGACAGTAGAAGTTTCATTCTTTTGCTCTCTGTCCACCTTACATCCTTTGTTTCTTCGCCAAGTTTAATTTTTTTGCATGCTCTATATTTACTGTTTTGTCCATTTCCTGCTTACTCTTACCAGCCTGGAAGTCCATGAGGGTGTGGAGCATCTATTGTGTCACCCCAGGGCCCAGAACAGTGGTAGGGGCAGAGTCTAGTGAGTAGCAATACCTTGTTCTAGTGTTCTATGTTCTGCCATACTAAGAAAGGAAGCCACAGGAATAGATTTCTATCTGAAACACTGTAAGTTTTCTGGCTTTAGCTGTCCTTCTGGCCTTTGTCCATCCTGGAATGGAAACCACATTAGCTGCTTTACTGTTATGCCTCCAAAGTGGCCTTGCCCCAGATATGCTGATGCTTATACTTGTGTGGGTGACTCACTGCTGACTTTTATTTTTGAGTTGTATTCATGTGAGCAGAGCTGAGCCAATATTAGGCAACCTGCCTACCAAATCAGAAGGCTTTCTCTATCAGTTTCATACAATTTTAGGTGGCAATGTCCCCAAATGTCCCTCTGTATTTGTTTAAAAATAGTTTCTGCCTTAGAAACTGTGCAGTACACCTGGTGCCCAAGGAGTGTTTGACATTGTCAGGTAATTTTATTTTTACAATGACCTTGATTCTATCAATTCTTTCCCTGTGGCAGTAAAATTTAAGATTCCAAAATTTAGTACATGTAAATCATAAATGGTAGACAATATTTTTCTTATATTGTACAACACAACTGGAACAATTTTTATAACAGATTTAATGGCACCAACAACTAACTTCTCTTTGGCTAGTTTATTAAATGCTGTTGTACAGCAAGTGTTCTCTTACTTGAAGGCTTTTCAAATCTAAAATTTGCCTTGAATCTCATATGAGACTGTGGACTTGGACTTTTGAGCAATGTTGGAATTACTGACACTTTGGAGAAGGGATTCATGTATTTTTTGTTGTAGGCAGGATAGTTACATCATATTAGGAGGAATTATGACACTTATTGTCTTTATTTGGAGATTAAGTACGGATTAAGGAGATGTGTTTGGTTGTCACATTGGCAAGGGGTGGAATGTGATGGTAATCTTGATCATCAACTCGAGTGACTTGAGAGATGCCTAGGAAATTAGTAAACCATAACTCTGTGTGTGTCTGCATGGCTTATGGGGGCATGACCTTAGGAACTCTATTTGACCCCTGGCCTCTCCCTCTCTGGTACTGTTTCCCTCCACTCTGGTTCCCATATGTCATCAGAGCAGCCTTGCTACCCCACACATTGCCACTTTAATCCTTTTGCCTTGGAACCAGCCAACCATGGACTGAAACCTCTAAGACCATGAGCCAAATAAACCATTTCCTCCTTTAAGTTATATATGTCAAATATTTTACCTGAGCAACCAAAAGCTGACCAATATAAATATGTAGCATTTGTCAATTTCTGTGGTATAAATATTCCTGCCATGGGTGATTTCTAGCTATCAAGTTTCTGGCTTGCAATACTTGGTGAAAGATAAACATTTGCTGGTTAGTCTGCTCCAGCATGGCACTTATTCACATTGCTCCAGAGCTGTCATTACCATGTGAATGTCTTAATTGCTCTTCTTAGCAATAGGATGGACTCTGGAGAATGGGTGGGGTTAGTTCTGTGGCCTGGTGTGTCCCTCAGTGAGGCATGCATCCAGTTGACATTGCCAGCTAGTCCTGTCATGAGGTGAGTGACACACTTTGTCTCCTGCTGATTCCTCTCAGGGCCATATAGAGCTGTGGGAAACCTACTGGTGGAATGGCTGAAGCACTCACAAGAAGTGGTTCTAGTCAGGAAGAGGCTTCATGGGGTCTAGGGGCATCTGATTGTAGCAGAAAGTCATGGTAGATGGGGAGAGGAATAGGGAAACTGTCAAGCTTCTATGAATTCAGAAGACTCTTAGTTCCTCAGTGATGTAGGAAAAGTCTACAATTAGATTGCCATCCTCCCTAGCACCCCAGGCTATAGCAGTATGCACCTGGATCAAGGGGAAGGAATCCTGGGTTCTTCAGGATTAGAGGGTGGCTGCCATGAGGTCATGGCTTGGCAGGAGGCCTGTAATGATGAGGAGTGTCAAGGACACACAGATTTTCTTTACCCATCCTCAGTCTAGATGACCCAGTTTAATGATTTTACAGGAAGCTCTCCCCCATTGCTCTGAGGAATGTGAAGTGACACATGTTTGGTAGATGAGGGTTTATCAATATATTTGAAGTGGCAAGCATGCTGAGATCTTTCAACTTAACCTCACCATATCTGGAAATGTTCTTTGTAAATCAGCATAAAAATTGCTATGTAAGGATTAGGCTCTGGTAAGATGTGGATGTGAGGAGCTCAGGCCAGAAGAATGGGTTCCCAGGGGAGGGGGCTGAACTGGGCACCTGTGCAGATAGGAACACAGCCAGCCAGCTGGACCTTTTCCTTTTGGCAGGGTTAAGCACACTGGATTTATATTTTTTTTTCAAAGAGAGTATTCTGAAATGAAGAAAAATGTGAGTCCTTTTTGGTACATAAATCTGTGAGATAATTACTCTTCCTAATACTTCAACCCTTGTGCTGTGTAGTGTGTGGGCTTAGGGAGAGCCAAGAGCAGCCAACCTCTCTGTAGAAGCAACATGTCCTTCCTGGACAAAGAAGGAGGCAGGTTCACCCCAAAGGGCAGTTCTGAGCTGGCAAGGTTGGTTCCTGGGAAAACCACACTCATGCATTGCTTTGGTACTTTGCATTGCACCTTCTTCCTGTCATCTCCATCCATTTCTTCAGAGATTTATGTCCATTATTGAGGAATTGAGAGAGATACCCCTGTTCGTCTTGCTCTGAAGAAATCATTGAGTCTCTTATTTTCCACTTTTCACATGTCACCAGAGACCATCCTGACTAAGACAGGTTGATTGCCAGGCAGGGAAGATGAGCTGAAAGTTGAGTACTTGTTTCCAGCTGGAAGGGGGGAATTGGGTGCAGAAGTGCTAACCAGTAGGCAGGAAGCCAAAGGAAATCCTATTGTACACTATCACCTAGGGAATCAGAGGAATTTTCCTCTCCATATGATCTTCAAGGGTACGCAACTTTGAAGGCACCTTTGCAGATGGTCCCATCCCCAACCTTACCCCCCCAGGACACCTTTGAGGGTGGCCAGTGGGTGGAGTGGAGGCTGCATGTGGGGTGTGCAGTAGGGGACATCCCTTACTCTGGGAGTTGACTCCCTGTTGTCCCATACATTTTCCTGCCGCTTCTCATCCCCAGCATTTACTGGAAGCTTTTATAGCAAATACTTGCCAAGTGTTTTCCATAAACACACAACTCAGGACATTTTTCACACATCCCAGCATTTTGTAAATGTTTACTTCCTCTCAATACACAAAGAAGGTTGAGCACACAGTTTCTCTAAGTGGGCCTTTGGCCCAGTGAGAATCTGCTTCCAAGTCTATCCTTCCACATGGTGGTGCCCTGGGTCGGGGGGTACACTGGGCTCTTGCAGTTGACATCAGAGATTTCCTCATGCATTTTCCTCCAGTGTGTGGATTCTGGGCACTGCTGAGGGACTTCTTGGCCCTGAGCCACCTATATGGTGAAGAGTGGGGTTGGAAATTCTGGGAGTCCAGCCTGTGCTCTGTGACAGCCCACAGGTAAAGTAGTCTGGGGACCAGCAATGGCAGAGGACAGGAAGACGGAAAGTGTCTTATTATGACTAAAATGCATCTGCACTTACAAGAATTACAAGCAGTCTGCTGTTAAAACCAGGCAAGGTGAGGTCCCCATAAGGGGTAGAAATGCTAACTCGGCGGCTTGGCCAGCCTAGCTCATGTCTTCCACTGTTCATTCATTCACACAGTAGCTATTGTACTAATAAGCGCCTACTGTATGCACCACTCTGCTGTAGAGTGAGAGATTCACAGGTGAGGAAGTCCCAGTTCCCGGTGTCCGGAGCTTGACCCCATCAGGAAAGGGAAGATGCACAGACTCTCACCACAGTCAGGGGCAGAAAGTGAGAGCTGCTGTAAGGGAGTCCCAGATACAAGATGGTAGGGTTACAGAGGAAGGGATCACAAGGAAAACAGGCTGGTACCAGAGGGATGGTATGGGGGAGAGGTGTCTCTGACTCAGTTTCCATAGGAGAGACCCACACGCCAGCCAACACCCTAGGAAGACTCTTCCCATAGCCGGGATCTGTCCTTTAGCAGAGGTAGCCAAGATTTGGGATTCTTATACCGAAAGAGATGTAATGAGATGAATTCCATTTAAAAAGCTAGATTTAATGGGGGCGGGGGAGATTTCCTTTCACGTTAAGTAAAACAACTCATGGTTTAATTTCTTAATTGTTTTTTAGCCAATGATTTTCTTGTTGTGGCTAACTTAGTGTGCGCATAATCAGAATCTTATTGTTTTTCATGTGAGAGTATGTCTCTGGGATGGCTGAGGTATGATTTATCCAGAAGAGGAAGATGTGGACAGTTGTGTCTCCTTGCCTTTCTATCCCAAGCCCATTTCCCCAGTGCAGAGTGAATGTCTAAGTCTATAAGCTGTGGGAGAAAGTGGCCTGGGAGCTGAATCCACAGGAATCCACTAGGCTAGCAGATCTCCTGGAAAAGGTGTGTTCAGTAAAGCCAGTTATATCCAAATAGGTTTCAGACAATATTTGTGCAAGGTAACCTGGCTTTAAGACTTCCATAGCTATTAACTTAGAGGTGACAATTTCTCAGTATGAAACCAGGCTTGAGAAGTGTCAAGTTTAATTTTTCACCCAGCAGTGACTGACAAGCAGAAGCAAACACATCTCGGTGTCTTTGCGTGCCAGTGAAGGAGAGAGGAGGCATTTGCATTCAGTCATGTGACAGTGAGCAAGTCAAAATTCTGTGCTGTGACCATAGGATTTACTGCTAATATTGCCCAAGATGCAAGGGGCTCCATTGCCTTCACTCAGCATCCATTTCCCTGTTGTAATTAATATTTCTTGCATCTTGCTGCTCAGTCTGGTTTGGAATGTTAAAAAGATGCCTCAGGAGAGAGGCTGCTGTCTGTGTCTTCTCTAAGACTCAATTCAGGGCTCCCCTTCTCCACAAAGCTCCCCCTGCCTCCCCATTTCCCCTCCCACCTTCAGCACTTTCACAAAGGGAAGTGAAGCTCCCTTGTGAAGAAAGGGGCTAGCACTACACCGGCACATCAGAGAGGTCGTCTGCCCTCGTAGCTTTAAAATAGGTGGTAAACCATTCACGATTCATGCATTTTCTTAACATTTAGCAATTTGCTCTGCAATCCTAAATGCTTAAAAATCTTTGTCGAATGAATCAACTGCAGTCGTGCATTATAGGGGTGGTGGGAGGCCTGGTGCTGGAATTTACCAGATGGATTTGGGGAAGCAATGCACCCTGTCTTGGGATGTGAACATAGGATGTGCAGCTTCAGCGGTGCAGGGAAGTTTGTTAGAAATGTGGGACTTCAGCCCCTCTCCCTTGCATCTTAAGATCCTTGCTTGATGAGGAGTGGATACTTTAAAGTTTGATGGGACTGGGACAGTAAATAAGGGTGAAATAAAGATGTAGGCTTTCAGAGCAAAGGTGAGGATGTGTATGTGGTGTGCAGGTAAGCAGTGTGCAGTGGAAGGATCTCCATCAGGGGACCCCACAGGGCATGATAAGGGCTTCATCTTCACTCCCCTCTCAGCCCTGACCTTGTCCTTGAGCTTCCTGTAGGTTGTCATCCTGGGCCATTTCGGAGCCAGGGTGACCCTGTCTGTTCAGTCCTAAATAGCAGGCAGGTGACTAAAGCCCTAAGGCTTGGTCTCCTCGCCTGTGAAATATAACCAGCTTCAGTGGCTCGTGAGGACTGCATGAGCTGAACAGTTGCAAATTTAATCATTTCATGTGGATTAAGTCTTTTTTTAAAAGTTGAGATAAAATTCAAATATCACAAAATCAACTGAACTATTCAGTAGCACTAGTGATTAACATCGTTACCCACCCTACTGTTGCCTATTTCCAAAACATCGTTGTTGTTCCCAAAGGAAACCCCATATGCACCAAGCAATCAACCCTACTTCCTCCTTCTCATCAGCTCCTGGCAACCACCAATCTTCATTGTCCCGCTGGGGCCTTAAATTTATTAATGATATTTTTATTAGTCACAGAAAAAAGCAACCAGATTATTGCTTTTTCCATGTACTCTCATTGCTTTGCATGTCTTTAAAAACCAAGGCATTTGCTAATGGTAAGAACTTGGAGGATAGATGTGAAATACTTCATTCATTCATTCATTCATTCATTTGAGGTGCAGAGGATTGAACCCAGGACCTCACATGGCAGGGACTCTACCAGTGAACCACATCCCCAGCCCAACATAGCACAGCTTTAACTTGGTAAACTATGGTCCCAAATTAGCAGTATCCATATTACCTAGGACAGTGTTAGCAATACATATTCTTAGGTTCACCCCAGCCGGACTAAAACACCACTCTACGGATGAGATCCAGGTATCTCTGTTTTAAAAAGCTTCCATAAGATTCTGATCCAAGCTCAAGTTAGAGAACCACTTCTTTACACAAACAGACTTGCAGCGATGCCTACAGATGCTGTCACACCTTGAGCCAGAGCCAGTAGTGCTGGCCAAAGAGTGGAGGTGATCCCGCAGCTTCTTTGGGGGAAGAGTCTGCTGAGAACAGCTCTGCTACCGGCTGGCCTTGGAATTCTCAGCAGAGCTGGTTCCTTGGCTTCCCTCTGTAAAGCTGGGGTCACAGCCAGGCACAAACACAAGTTGTCTCTGCAGGTTTTTAATACCTTTCTCTCTTTGCGCACCCCAAGTTGCTTTTGAAAGAGAGGGCCTGCCAGCTTAGCATGACTGTGATTGCTGGGTGTGTTTCATACATCTGGCTTTTGTTGCACTATATCAAAGTGCAGGGACCATTTCTTTTTGGTTGATTAATGTTCTATTCGAGGTCTAATATGAACCTCCAGGCTTTAATTACTACACCACTACCCAGTCAATTCCTTGCCATTTTATATTTATGGCCTTTATTATGCCTCTGTATGTACAATTGCCTAATTTTACTTTAGAAGCATTTCACCTCATTAGCTGGGTTTTATTCCGTTCCTCTCATTTGTCCATATTGTTATCTATTCTAGTTCCTTCTGTGCATTTTCTACTTGGGTTTTTTTGGGGTTTTTTTTGCACCGATCTCTTATAAATCCCTTTTCTCCTTTTCCTGGAGTCCATTGTTCTTTGGCTCTTGGACACAGCTCCTAACGTTTTTGCAAACTCTGCTCTGGGTGTTCTTTGCCCTGGTGGTCAACACCCTTAACTTGTTGTTTTCTGATCTTCTGAAGGCCCCTCTCAGCTGCTTGGCATCACAGTTCCTGTCCAAAGCCTTGAGTGCTGGCTCTTTGGCCCTGAACATACCATGGACAGCTGCCTAGCTCTAAATGATCAATTAAGGCTCAGGGAAGGCTGAGAGATGCTACAATCCCCCCTAGTCCCTTTTCAAAGAAGACTGCTAAAAATAATTTTTCAAACATGCTTTTAAATGTTTTTCTAACACTCCATTCTTTAAACTCTTGCAATGTCTAAGAAAAAATGTAGGGCTTGGTGTACTGACTTGCATATTTTCCTGAGTTCCACCCTGGATATAAAACCTAGGGAAGCTCCCCAGCAGTCTGTGCTTAATAAGCTTTTCCAGAGATTCTGGTGCACACGAAAGTTTGAAAACCACTGTTCTGAAGAGCTGTTAAAAGAACTTGAGGAAACTCATCTGAATCAAAAGTAATATTGATTCCACCTGAGACTTCACTTTACCAAAAAGCAATTAATAATCTGTACAGCAGTTGTGTTTTGTTTTCTGTTGAGTTTGTTTTCCAGCACTTTTGCCCTAGAGTTATAAGAATGTTTCAGAAATGCAAATGCTAGCACCCTAGAAGAAGAGTTCGTGTAATTATTATAGCAACTCTATTGGCAATAGTCTCCATCACCCAGTCTTTTGGGAATGCTGGAGATCTTTACCTTTATTTTCATTTTCCATTTATCTTTTCTGCCACCTTAACAACATTCCAAAAGCTTCTTTTTCTTAGCATTATTTACTTGGAGGTCTCTGCTCCCTTCCATGCAGATCTGCTACCCATGGTTCTGATTTGCTCTGTTTTGCATTCCTGCTTGGCATACCTAATATAATTTTAATATTTTTTCTTTGCCCATTTAAAATAATCTTATTAGGCTTTGGAATGTTTGTTTAATTCCACAGACTTGCTTAAAATTCACAATTAACCTTATGTAAAGCACCCTTGAGGCAGCTAGGTGTTCTTCCCAGTACTTGTCTTGGCTTTATGGGGACCAGTCATTAGGAGGAGGAAGGGATATAGCTGTCGCATGTCTTGCTGAGTTACTGAGCTGCTCAAGCTGGTGTCCAACCTCCAATCCTCCTGCCTCAGTCTTCCAGAGAGCTGGAATTACAGGTATGCACCACCACTCCTGGCTCTGCTTTCTGGCTTTCTCTTTGACCTTGAAAGACGTCTAGGTCTAAGGATGTGACCTCACATATTCAATGGCTGAAACTTTATTCTAGGTGTCTCCTGATTTTGTTACTAATGTAGAAGGACTTCTTGGTCAGAACATATTGGATTAGCATGGGATAAGATGGGCATGTCCCCCTGCTCAGTTGGTCAGGAGACAGTTTTTCAGGTTCCTGAGGTTGAAAGGGATCTGAAGAAAGATGTCCCGTGGTGCTGGAACTGCTTAGTGTCAGGGCTTTATTGCCAGAAGTGCCATAGCTGGAAGTGACTTGCCTTTTGGGTCAGTTGCTCAGTCTCTGAGCTCCCTCCACCCTGCATTCCTGTGAGAGGTTTCTGCGTGATCAAGTCTGTGGGGCCTATTACGTGCATTTTCAGTGTGAGTAGGTGAAGATACCACTTTATCTCTGTTTCTCACCTAAATGCCCAGTGGGCTTCTGGCTCCCTTTCTTATGTCCCCAGAGGCCCATCTTCCGAAAGCCAGGGTCTCACAGTCATCATGATTTTCCACTGGTTGCTGGTAAAAATATTGAGTGAGCTGAGGGCCACACAGGAGTGGGAAGAGGAAGGCCAGCAAAGAGATCATACGCAGGGAGTCTGTGAAGTCTGTTTTAGGCACGTTACCTTTGGATGGTCATGGCTGCCCTGTGAAGTGGGCCTTACATAGCATCTGCGAGTCTCACAGAGATGCGCTGCAGGACCTCCACATTGCCTGTGCCTCATGTTAGAGTTGCGCATTGCTGACAGTCCCTCTCTTTGGGGAGGACATAGTATCATCTGTCACACTGCCCTCAGTGGCCTGGGAAGGGACCACTCTGCTTCCTTGGACCCTCGGTTAGAGTTGAAGCAGCATGAAGATGTTTCAAAAGAGAAGAGATGCCCCCATGGACAACAGGGAAAGATGAAGCTATCAAGGTTCACTCCAAGGTTGGCTACTGGGGCAACAGAAGGGATTGGACTGGCCCGCAATGGAGAGGGCTTTAAAATCTCATGAAAGAAGGAAGATTGAGAGAGCTGCTTCATATAAGATGTGATAAAAAAAAAACAACACAGCAAATATTTAACTTTAAAACAATGTATTGCAGTTTTAAAAGACATATTGTCATTAATCCCCTCAAAATATTCCCTCTCACTTCAGAAACACATCGTATCAGTCTTGACACTTTCTGAAGGCATTCTGGAAGTCCTCTTTCATGAGTGTCTTTGGTTGCACTGTCATGGCTGCCTTGATGTCCTCAACCCATTCAAAGCATTTACCTTTTGTGGTTATTTTGATTTTGGGAAAGACCCAGGATTCAAACAATGCTTGATCTGGTGAATGAGGTGGATAAGGTCACACCGTCATGTTTTTACAAGCCTGCCTTTCTGTTGGATGGTACTTGGCAGCAACATTCACTGTATTTTTCTTTATCACACCCCATGAAAACATTCATGAAAGAGGACTTCCAGAACTGCTTCAGACTGGCAAGAACAATGGAATAAGAATGTGTGAAGCAAAGAGGAGGATGTTGAGGGGGATTAATGAGAATATGTCTTTTACTGTGCTTTTTAAATTTATTTAAACACCCACCATATGCTTTGATCTGCCTTTGTATGCATTAACAGTGTGAGGCTGAGAGAAATGAAGAGGGCCTGGTTTCATCTCTAGAAAAGATGGATGCTCAAGGGTGGTCTTGTGCTCAGCGACAAGCCAAAGCAGTGAGTTTCTGGTCTGCACATTTGAGAATGAGAAGAATTAGCATTCTGAGGGGAGCCTGGGTTTATGGAAATAAAGCCTGTGGGATCATCCCACAGAAGCTTTGGTGCTGTCTCGAGGAACTGACACTGATCTTTAGAGGATCGACAAGATGCAAGAGAACCTTATAGTTGTGCTAAGAGGGACTGGTAGTTATAGATCCACTTCATTGTGCTGCAGGAAATTGAGAAATGTTCCCCTCAGTCTCCTTAGCCCTGAAATCCACTGAATTTCATGGCAATGTGTACAGGAAGCCAATTTGTGAACTTTGAAGGGGCAGGAAGAGATTTGGTAATGACAAGTTGATTGAGAATATGTAAGTGCACTCTGTAAACTATAAAGCATCTCATAAAATAGACTTAATGCATAGATATCCAGAATTTTCATTTTTATAAAACATGCAGGTCGTTACAACTTCTTTTGCTATAGGATGTGTTCTAAAATGAATGGTAATGTCAGGTTTTAGGGCTTCACTCCTTGCACTTTCTCTTAAAACTGAAGAGGGGTTAGGTCTGGGGATTTAGCTCAGTGGTTTCACCGCCTGCTGCACAAGCACAAGGACCTGAGTTCGATCCCTGGTTCCAAAAAAAGAAAAAAAAAAAAAACTGAAGAGGGGGACAATAAGGATTAAAAAGTATGTTTTGATATTTCCAAATGGAGCTTTTCAGGCAGACATGGCTAATACCAGAATGCTGAAGTTAACTATAGATATATGAGTATGTTTAAAAAATAAAAGCTGCTGTTCAGTTTAAGTACGATCTCTCAGTAGAGTAATACTAATTAGTAATTTTCATAATCATAGTCTTTTGTTAAGTATTCCTGTAAGAAAGTTCACCTTAAAACATTGATAAATAACTTCACATATTTGGGTCTTGACTGAAGAAATAAGCTAGGAAGGAGGGTTTATTTTTCTTTGGGTAGGTAAATATGAGAAGATGGATAGTGTGTTAAAAAGTAAAGAGAATGGTGTCTCCAAGTGGATTTACATATTGATTACTTAAATTACTGCTTAATTTAGTGCCTGCTAATAAACTGTGGCTTGAAAATGCTTTGTGAACATTTATTGGCTGCAGTAATTCTACCTACAGTGTATGCGGATCACATCCTCATTAAATATTGATGCCCTCATGAAATGTTAATAGAATGTTAATGTGAAATACAACAGAATGTGCTGCCTGGGAGCTGGAGCCCAGGGCTGGCTGAAAACTACCTGTCTGCTGTCTTTTCTTTATGTCCTGTCTTCTTGCATTTTTTCCCCCATCATCAAGAGACTCACATTTGCTCCTTTGATCTGGCTGTCTCAGATACAAAAATTTTTTTTAAAAGAAACAAGATTCACTGATGGATAGGAATTTAGTATTCTCTACTCCTGCTTTCCTTAACTAGAATTTCTAGTTAGGACCACAAAGGGTTCCCTTAAGAGGAAAGAGGGTGATTCAGCCTAGGGGTCAGTCTTCCTAACAGGCTGAAAAGAGGGAATGAAAACTTCGGAACCCTGGCGATGGCAACATGTATGTAAAGCCAGTTTGTAAATGATGCCAAGTAGAAATTTAGTTGGTCCTTGCAGTCAGCTTTCTCTGAGAAAAAACAACCAACTCATAAAACCTGTTACTCAAAGACAATTTAAGGAAACATTTTTGTTATAAATCTCAAGGACAGTAAAGGCTGTGTCCATGATGGCACTCAATGCCTAATTCTTTATGGGAGCTTATGTTGCAAATGGTTGAAAAATCCCACAAAATGGGAGAGTTCACCAACTCCTGAGATGCTCTAAAGGCCACCCAGACTGTCCCATGCCTTGAGGAAGCAAGCTGAGCATGCAGGTGAAGGTGGCCGGGTAAACATGATGGGTTGGAAGGAGCAGCCCCGAGTGGGAACAGCTGATGAGGAGATGGCATTTTATAACAGAGGCCTGAGGGGGTACAAGACATCACGAGCCAGAGACAGGGAGTATCTTTCCTTCTCAAAGTGGGGATTACATTTCCACACATGAAGCCTTGGGGGACACTCAATTCATATCCAAACCATAGCAAAGGGAAAACAACAGGAAGTCACTGCACAGCGTCCTTGTAGATGCTACAGGGAGGCAAGCATTCAAAGTGAATCTATTGAAAGATATCAGACAATGTTTCCTGGACAAAGAGTTATAGGCATAGCTTCTGGCAGGAATAAACTGTTTCTTTTATGAAGTAAGTAGCCTCCCCAGGCTGCTTAGAGCTTTGTTCTTAGGTTGTTCCATAGAGTTTTGTTGTTGTCTTCTGCTTTTATGTGGAATGATTCCCTTAGTTTTAAATGGTGGGAGCAGCTCAAACTAGCTGAAGGAAAGAGGAGAATTTCTTGGATGAACTGAAAGATTTTCAGAAGAAGGATAGAATAAACAAAGCATAAGGATGAGAGAATTAGCTGTCCTGCAGGAACAAACAGAGCCAAGACACAAACCCCCCAAAGGCCCTCACGGCCTCTTGTCTCTTATCCTTTGCACAGGGCTTCATTTTTTTTTTTTTTTTTTTGGTACCGGGGATCAAACTTGAGTCCTTACGCTTGCGCAGCAGGCAGCGAAATCACTGAGCTAAATCCCTGGCCCTAGGGCTTCATTTTTCTATTTTACAGGCCAATATCCAGATAACTCCCCTGCTTACACCTCACAAGCGGGTCAGCATAGTTGGGCCAACTTTTCCCCTTTAGGATGTCTCAGGGAAGGATTCCGATTGGTCCAGGTTGTCTCAGGGAAGGACTCTGATGGGTCTAGGTTGGGTCACATATTCCCCAGGCCTGATTCAGCCAGCTGATGCCAGGGGAGAGGTTTTGCAAAAACATGGAAGCTTCTGTAGAAACTGTGGAATTGAAATGTGGGAGATGAAGTCACAGAAAGAGTTACTATTCCTGAGTAAGGAAAAATAGAGCTGGGAAGACAAGAGAGTAGTTTGTCACTTAATAAAACGTCTTTATTATACACTTTTGAAAAATCTGCTACAGATCCTTCTGTATAAATAGAAACCGACAGGCAAAATACCCGCTTGCAGCTCAGAGACCATTGGAGGAGATTTGTAAAACACGAGAAGTCAGGGTGTTGTGTACTCTGAGTACAATTTTATTCTGGCCCCAAGAATCGTAGTTTGGGGCCCTGGAGTGGGTGTCGTGATTTCTCCACCAGAGTGTGGCCAATATTCCTGATGTTTCCAGCCACTGGGCTCCTTCTTCCCTTCTCTGACCTCTTCCCTTTCACCTGGCAGATTGTGCTCGAGAACAGTAGCCGAGAAGACAAGCATGAATGTCCCTTTGGCCGCAGCAGCATAGAGCTGACCAAGATGCTGTGCGAGATCCTGAAAGTGGGCGAGCTGCGTAAGTACACTTGCTCCCATGTGGGTGTGAAGCTTGGCAGTGGCCCGGTCTCAGGGTTGAGCCCCCAGCTGCACAGAGATTTCACCTGGACATCGCTGTGGAGGTCTCATGGCTGAATTTCAAATATTGCGAAAATGAGCATATATTAAAACAGCCTTGTTGCTAGTTGGGAAAATAATTTGTGGATTTTTTTCTTTGGAATTCCATTTTATAACCTGCCAGTAGATCCTGTTCCTTTCTTTCTTTCAAAGCGATTTTTCTCTATGAAGAAACATCGAATACCTTAATGAAATTCGCTTGCTCCCAGTGTTTCTGTTATTTGGAACACTTTCTCTAAGAAAAGAAATTATTGAAGAAATTTGGTGGCTGAAAATGAAAAATGTGGTCAGAGATATGCTTATGACTCCTTTTCTCATTTATGTTATAAAATATATGAGGGGACTTGGAGGAAAAGGGGAGATGATCATTTTCTTGCCTTTTGCTCATTGGCATGAAGGTGAACGTGACTTAACCTCTTCCCGCTGTCACTGTCAGCCCTCAGTCTCCTGGAAGTAGCTGACTTTCCCTCCGTCGTGTGCCTGTGGAGCCAGCATGCATGTAAATCTCTCCTCGTAGGCTTAATATCGTGAGCCCCAGAGAGGGTTGTTTATATCAGGAACACGTTGTCGTGCTTGGTGTCATTGTGAAAGCATAAATATGCAGTCACCTGCCTGGAAGCTAAAATGAATGGTCTAGAATGATTAATGGAAAGAATCGGATGATTAAATTGGAAAAAGGAGTTATGTTTTATTAACAGGTAGGACTGAGTACGGGTGCTGCTGAGATAAAACAGAAAATTTAGTATGGAGTGAAGAATACACAAAGAGTTTTAGCCTATTTGAGCAAGCAGGGGACCTTAGCATTCTCCACTGAGGGCAGATTGGCGAAAGAAGCTGTTAATGGAAATGCCATGAAAGCTCATTGCTCCTGAGCCCCACCAGGAGGTATTGTGTGGGGACAGTGGCCACCTACCCTGGAGGGTTCTGTGTTCATCTGATCTCATGTACTGCTCCCGAGTGTTAAGACTTTGGTTTATGCGGGTCTTTGGCATGAGTTCTCCATCCTGCTCCCTGATTAAACTAAGTCATGAGACTCCGGGCTGCAGTATGGCTTGCTGTTTATCGTGCTTAGAGATGTAAGCTCTTAAGGATGTAATCAAACAAATCCTACTAAAGTTCCCATCTCATGACAGTGACTATTTATGTTTATCTCAATTTCATGGGAGGAACTGTTGCAAGTCACTTGCTAAAAAGTATTTCAAGGCCATCAGAAATTTTCAGGAACTGGAAAACAGTCCTGTTTTCCTGGGCTGGGATTTCTGGGCCTGGGTGGTTGTCCCCTCCTCTGCCATCCTCCCTGGCAACATTTTGGCTGCTTGCTCTTACCTTAAGGACAGCAGGAGGGATGTTCCTTGTGCTGTATGTCCATACCCAGCTCTCTGCTCCCTCCTTTGTCCAGCAGACATGTGCCTGTCATGTTACACAGTAACCCGGCAAAGAGATCATGGTGTGGGGCAGGGAGAATGCCGGCAGTAACGGTGGCTGGGTCTTTCTCTGCCTCTTAGGACTGTTGTGGTCCTGGATAAGTTACCAGCTTCATGGTGCTGCCACAGCCACCCATTTTCCTGCTGCAGAATATCCAGAAATGAATAGATAGTATTTAGGGTCTTGAGTAGTAGTTTTCATTTTCTAGCTGGACTTGTAGAGCTAGCAGTGAGAAGAGCTCTTTGGGGACAGAAAATATTCAACCCGGTGTTGGGATGGGGTGGGCTTGGAAAACAAGGCCAGTGTATTGGCAGGCAGGGTCTGTGCAGACCTCTTGTGGTCGGCCCACGTGAGGTGGCAGGAGTCCAAGCCCTCAGTCCTCCTCAGGTGAGTGTGTGCTCTGTGCTTGGGTGCAGCTAGGGGGCAGTGTGACCCCTGGCAGTGCAAGGCAGTTTTTCCAGCCCTTGAGGCCTTGGTAGTCAATCTGGAAAGCATGGTGGAAGACCGTGGCTGTTGAGTGGTGGTAACACAGTGGAGACAAAGGCAAACCTCTCACCAATTCCTGGAGGTGAGGCAAATGCTCCTCCCGCACTGTGGACAATTCCAGCTTCACCTTCTGGTGGAGAGAAGGGCCCGACGTTCTGCCCCAGCTCCCACAACCTCTGCCCAAGTGGTTTCAGCAGAGAAGTTGAGCTTGGTCACCTGGGGCCTGGTGCAGTCAAGGTGGCTCCCCTTCATCTGTGATGACAAATACATTTCTCCACTTGCCCCAAAAGATCCACTGAGCACTTAAGATGTGCGAGGGACTGTGGTGGTGGACACCACAGGTACCCTTGAACTAGACTGGGTCCTGATCCCTCCAGGACCTTCTGAAGGCTTCTCAGAAGTCAGAAAGTGGGAACTAATATTTGTTCCCATCAGCTGAAATTCCTTGCATTTTTAATAAATGCACATTATCTGTTCTCAAGCTTGATTTTCTCAGTGTTTTGATAGCTTCATATTTAACTTTCCAGGCTGACCTATTGCTCACCAGCATCTGCAAAGGCCATTCTGGACATATTTTTAAAGCTTACAAAAAACTATCACATTTCTGTGGCCCACATGCCGAAATGAGTTGTTTTCTGTTCATAAAATATTAAACGATTGCTCCATTCTGATTGAATGGTAGACATCAAATGATAAAACACCACATGGGAAGAGGAAAATTGCCTTTTTAATGGATTGCTTTTTACCCACTGCCATATTAAATAAGTTACTAATATGAAAAACAAATCTGCATCCACCCTTATGGTGAAAGAAATATCTGTTTTTCTTCCCAGGAAGATTAGTTTCACACCCAAATCCATCTTCCTTTGATTTATATGCATCTAGTTTCCTCATGCCTAAATTCACAGTTCTGAGCACTTCTCAGATGTGTGTTAATAATTGACCTTGGAAATCACGGTCATTTTAGCTCTAAAAGCAGATTCTGAGACCAAAAAAGTACTCAATTAAAAATCTAATTGATTTGGTTGGGGGGAATAAAAAGGATGTTTATGAAAGTAGAAAGTTTTAATTTTCTAGAAATGATTTCTTTATTTCAATTTTAGGTCTCTTGAGGAAACCTATTTCTGAAATACCAATTATATTTTGGTGTCAAAAGCAAACATATTAATGCTCGATTAAATTGCTGATTCTAAATAATTATGTACTTTTTTAAAGATTGCTTTAAAGAAAGCACTCTTTTCTGCTTCTCATTTATTGACTTTGCAAGAGGCAAATGTTATCTCTAATAGTGTGGTCCCAAACAATGTCTATTTGTATTCTCAGAGTCCTTCATCAAGGGTATTTAATTGAAGTCTATACACCCCCCACCAGGAGGTCACCAAGATCAGTACCATCAGTATCAATTCATGAAGGGAAGACATGAATTGGGCCTGTGTATTTTGTGGGGTCACCGTGCTCAGGATGGTGTTCAGGATGCTGAAAGAGGATCAGCCTGGAAAGTGGTCAGAATGTAGTGTGGTGGCATTTTGGCATCTGAATGGCTCATCTTTGAATGACAGCTCAGCTACTTTGTGGATACCTTGATCATATGTCTCCTCTATCCTTAAAGCAAAGATAATACCTGCTGTACACAGTGGGTGGGAGGCTTAAATGAGATAGTAGATGTTGCCTTAGTTTAGTGTTTTCTTTCGGATACGATCTCACTATCCAAGAGCAACCTGTTGGTTCAGTGAGATGGGGAGGTAGCTCCCAATTAAGTGATAGCAGGAACCCAGACCTGATACAGTGTCCCTTTTTAAATTGCTGTATGTATTGGCTAAAATTTAGTTCATCCATTCTTCCATACCTGTGGAACAAATTCAGAGTCAACAACTGCAGATGAAAAATATTTGGAAAAAATTGCATTTATACTGATCACGTATAAATATTTTTTGTCATCATTCTCTTAAAAAATGTAGTTTAACAACAATTTGCATAGCCTCTCCATTGTATTGGGTATTGTAAATGAAGACCCTTTAAAGTGTAGACAGATGAACATAGGTTATATGCAAAACTATGTCATTTTTTATAAGGGATTTCAACATCTGAGGATTTTGATATCCTGTAGGGATTCTGGAATCTGTCTCCAAGATACTGAAGAAGAACTGTATTACTTTCAACCTGCTTTCACTATGAGGCTTTCTTGAGAGTAAGACATGTTTTCCCTCAATTTCAGTTTTTAAAATCACGGAGAATACTTAGCCTGGATGTGGTCATATATCTTCATAGCCACGGTTATATAATTAGCAGTTCCAGTTACAAGAACAAGATTGAAGTAGGAGGAAGAGCAGGTCTTCCCAAGGAGAAATGGATTTGTCAGCATAGCATCAGTGAGGGTGGAGGGATTTGTCAGCATAGCATGGGTGAGGGTGGAGGGAGGTAGGGTAGTACCCTTATAGATGCAATGCAGGAGGCATAGGGTAGACAAAGCCACAGGGCTCATTACAGTTGAGACTCTCTGAAAAAGATACCAACCAGCTCCCACATGGGGCGAAAAATGTGGTACCTATTATTTTATCACCTGTGCCACAAGAAATAATGAATTATCTGTGGATGTAAGGGAAACTTGATTTTTTGATACAGATAGGTTAATTGCTTATCTTTTGACTATGTAGCTCTGTACCCAATTGTATTCCAATATTAGTAGAGTTGTATCTCTGTCTCATCTGTCTGTCGTCCATCTGTCTGCCCCCTCCCCATCTCTCTGTGTCATTCAATAAACACAGGGCAACCTCTATGAGTCTGATCTTAATCACAGATAACAGGACTCCAGGGCCATTCTCCAGCCTTAAGCAGACTGCATAGCCCTTCAAATACATAAATGATTATGATACTCTTTTAACATTTGTAACTTTACACTGAAGTCATATTGATGTTTCTAGGAGGCAGTGTTTGCTTCCTTTTCTTCACAGGGAGCTGGGCAGGGTAGGGAAGGGAGAGTCTTGGAAGTTGTGTTGGAGAAAAAGAGATTTTGTGTGAAATCACAAAAATGAAGAGGGGAATAACAAGGCAGCCATGGCTGTGTGGATGGTTAGGAGCAGTTATTGAGAACTGCAGGCAGTAAAAAACTGTAGGTAGAAAGATCTGAGGCCTTCTGAGGATTCTAGTTCTATGTAGTTAAAGCAGAAAGTTCAGGCAGTGAGTATAGCTCAGTGGTAGAGCACTTTCCTAGCATGTCCAAAGCCCTGGGTTCTATCTCCAGCACCTCAAGCAAACAAACAAACAGAAATCAGACAAAAACAGAAAGTTCGCAGGAGTAAGCAAGTGGAAAAGATGGTGGCTAAGGAACCAAATATTTGATCATAAGTATTTGTCAAGCAGATGAACTTGGACTGGTCTTTACAGGCCATGGAAGATAATAGAAAGATTTTAATATGAAGAAGGAATGTCCCAGTCAGAGGCCTAGAACTCGAGAATTGGACTATGCTTTCTGAGTGGGACCAAAAATTGTGAGCAAGATAATGTATTGGGCCAGGAGCAGGGACAAGCTGACCTTGAATAAGCCCAGATCTATTATGGAGCAGCTAGAATAATTCAGTGGCAAGTTATTGAAACCCCAATTTAGTGCCTAGATCGAGAGTTTAGATTAACTTCACTGCTCAGTGATGTCACGAGGACCCACATTCTTTCCATTTCTGATCTACTGGTAACAAAATGGCAGCTACCATTACATGATCCAGAGGAACCAGTGGCCGACTCTTCCTGTGGATCCCTTTTAGGGGTGTGGAATTGTTTTCAGAAGCCATCCCACGAACTTCCTCTCACATGGCATTGGCTAACACCAGGGCTTGCAGCTGTGCCTAACCTAGACAGTGGGGTCTCCAGGGATCAGACCAGTCATGACCCACTACCTAGACTCCAGGTGAGAACAATCTCCCCATAACAGGTGACTACAGGATGTTAGTGACAGCTAAAAGAAAATGGAAGTTTGGTTAAAATGGGAGAAATAACTATTGTACCTGGAACCCTTGATTCTGTCCCTATACTTTAAAAATCCTTTTCTACATTTGCCTTACAGATGCAGAAAGCTATAACGAATTGAAGTCAGATTAAAGCCCTCTGTCATTTTGTCTTTACTGGGAACTCGGAAAATGCCTTATTTTTTTTTAATGTAGCAATATCAAAGGTTGCAGAAAATGGAAATTGAGGTTTCATTATAATGCATTTCTTTTTCATCACTAAGGTGCTGGGGCTCTACTATATTACTTTCCTTTTAGCAGAAGGCTACTTCTTCTCCCTCAGTTATGCTTTTGTGTGTGGGTTATTCTCAGGAACATTTTGAAGGACAGAATGGAGGTACCTCTGTCGTGGCCGCCTTCATATGTCTCTGAAACAGTTTTGCCATCTTTGCCTGTTGGATCATTTATAATTTGATTAAAATTTAATAACTACTTCTGTGTTTGAAGAACAGTGGAATGAAACTTGCATCCCGCACTAGGAAAAGCTCCCTACTTCCTTACCTTGTTTCTCCATGGCAGTATTTATTATAACACACCAATGGTGCTGAATGGAATACCTCATGCAATTTATCACCCAGACACCTCCGCTTTAGCAAGTAAAAATAACCCAGATGATCAGGCTGAAGGACTTTACAGAGTGTGGCAGCAACTAGACTAGACACTTAACTCTGGCACACCAGTGCTTTCATACACTGATAAAAAACATCCATCACTTTCATTTGTAATCAGAACATTCTGGTGTAAAGAAACCTCATGAAAATTAGCTTTTAACAATTAAACCTCTTAAGAACCCCTTTTCTTCTAATACCACTTTGTGCTCTCACTTCTTGGAAAGCTAAAGGCCCTCAGATCTCGATTCTACCTTGCATTTTCATACTGAACTTCTAATGTTATGCTCTATTTCAACTTTTGAAATAATGAACAGAACAAAATAAATGTTTTGAGTCCTGAATTTGACTTTAGAAATGTATATGTACTTTGGTCCCAAAATGAAACTGTCTTAGCAGAGAATATAAAAATCATTTTGAGATGGTTGTTTACAATAATGATAAAGTGGAAGGTAGGATTTATGGTGGTGGTGGTTGCTATGAAACAGGGAAACTTCATGAGAGGGTCACGTGTTCAGAATCAGACTGTCAAGACGGTTATGCTTTCTCTTGCTCTTTGGTGTCCCCAACTGCAACATGGGGACAATTCAGCAGCAGCAGCAGCAGCAGCAACACTTTCATTTGAGAAAGAGGAGGAGAAATATAAGCTGAAAGTGCTTTGTTAACTCTACACTGCTCTGTCTATGTGGGCAATAATGTTAACAGGATTGTGCACAGACCCTGAGATGCTGAGATGCGTCCTGTAGCAAAGCCACCTGTTCCCGTTTGTTCAGTAGCTGTCTGAGGGCTTTGAAGTTCTGATAGTTTGTTTAGGTCGGAGAGGGCAGGATTGTAGATATTTCTGAAGTGGCAATAAAATGTTTTATCTTCACACATAGGAAGTGCTTGCTGAGAGAAATTAAACTTACAGTTTTACAAAGGAGGTTATATCAAGCGCATCTCAGTTATAAATGGATGGAAATAATTTATCCTAGACTTTTCTTAGGACTTAGTCCTTTTTATGCTTTTTCTGAGATGCATGGCTATAATCGTCAGTGTCCACCTTGTCACCTCTTAGAGGGAGTAGGTTATAGACAGATGGGGCAGGGAGCCCAGCCTAATGGTGGTGGTGGTCATGGGGGACAAACCTGGTGAAAAGACACAGACTCCAATGGTCTCCTCCTCCTGCTTTATGGAAAGACAACTTCTTTTGGATCATCTGCAACATCAGGTTTGGGTTACTATTCCAATTCCTCCCCTTACCCCACTGTGAGAAGGTATCACACCCTCCTCAAAGCACACACCTGTATCTTTGTCCTTTTTGCTATACTTTCTACTGCTTGTCAATACTTACTTTTTTCCCCTTTAGTTTCTACCCCTATTTCCTCTAAAAGCTGAGGTAATTTATAGGAAAGCCTTGAAGGTGATTTAAAAAAATAGATTGGTGGCCATAAAAAATAAAAGAATGAGGATGCTGTGTATTTTCAAGTGCATAATACAAAAGCTTTTGTATTTGCTAACCATGGGCACTGAGTTTTACTCAGAAATTTACTTGTGCTAGGGAACTAAAGAGGACCTCAATAACAGACAATGGGTCAGTGCTCCACCTCATTCTCACATGAATAACTCAGTGTGAAAACCCAGACAATAATTTCAATTAATGCTAAATTAAAATATGACGAGATTTAATATCATATGTGAAAGTTGGTAGAATATGTTCACATTTTTATTATCATTAGAAAAAGGCAACGAACCAGTCTTATACTTAAAACAATGACACCAACATTAAAAATGAAACTAACTTAGGATGCTACAGAATGTTGATTGATATTCACATGAATTATTTCATCTTGGCCAGGAAGACACAAATACATAGAATTCATTGATAGAAAAAATGTATTTCAAATTATAGCCAATAAGACATTAAGTCTAGAAATCCCTGAAAAAGCAAAGGGAAAGCTGTTAGAATTAATGTAATTTAGAATAGTAGTGGGAAAACAAAACTTCTAGCTTTTCCATATGTCAGCAGTAATTAGTTAATTATAAAATGGAAAAAAAAGAGGATTATTTTAGCAGTGGCCATGAAAATGTAAACCGCTTCAGAATAATCTCAATGGAAAACATCTTGGATTTAGGCAAACAAAACAGTAAGACTTTACCAAAACATACAACAGAAGCTTCAAATAAATAAACAAGCAAAATGCTTTATTCCTGGTAGAAAAATGTTAATATTGTGAAAAAGAAATAAGTTGTTCCAAATTAGCCTGCTGGCTCATACCTTATCCCCTAGTACCAATGCAAATTTGGGTAGAAACTTTGCAAAATGATTCTAGTTCATTTGGTAAAACTCAGTAGTGAAAATTGATAAAGAATAGCAATGAGAAACAAGAAGAAAAAATATTCCATTTTTTAAAACTTTTTTTTTTTTTAAAAGAAAGCCCAAAGAACACAGCATGTCCTGTGCCATTATAAGAGTTCTGGAGGCTTTGTGAGTAGATTAACACTGTTCTCACTGGAGTAGGTCAGTTATCACAGGCGTGGGCTCCTGACTCGAGGGCCAGTTCAGTCCAGAATCTGTAAAGAACAGATTCATTTCCTACCATTTCAGCATCTGGGAAGCCAAGATGAGGGACTGCCTCTGGTAGGCATTTCCTGCAGAGCCATCCAATGGGAGAGACAGAGGGAAGGGAAGGGACTCAACTGGTCCTTGAGCCAGGAGCCCACACCTGTGATAACTGACCCACTCCAGTGAGAACAGCATTAATCCACTCGCAAAGGCAGGGTCCTCATGGCCTAATCACAGAGGTCCCACTTGTCATAACTGTCACGTTGGGAATCGAGTTTCCCCCACGTGAACTTTAGGGGACACAGAGGAACGATACTCCATCATGCCTTTCAACCAGGCCCACCCATGTGAACATTGTACCACATGTACCACATGTATTTTACCGTGCACACCCTACACACATACAGTCACATACATTGTACGGAAAATATGAAAAATATGTTTTTCTGACCAGAAAAAGAGAACCATTTTCTAAAATATAATTGGAAGAAAAATTCAAAATGAAGGTCTTTAAAACTCAGGGTATTTCTGGCCTGTGTTCTCTGGGAGGGAACAGAAGGTGCCAAGGAGCCCTGCCTGGTGACAACCTTCCCAGCACTCTCAGAGATACCTTTGAAAATTTACACGTAGGCCCATAGGGTATTATTATTATTTTTAGCAGATCACTAATCACCTTCACCAGAATTTACTGCAGGATCACTATGGATGGGTCCATGAGCTCCAAAGTGATTAGTCCACGAGCTCTATATTCCTACTAAGTTGTCAAAGAAGAATATTCATGGAAGGCAGCAGAAAATTGGACCAAAAGTATAAGCAGAAAGCTAGAATTTTCAAGTAGATTGATGAACTAGAATAAGATCAAAGAAGGAAATAACTACAAAAGTAGTTATACAGCAAAAATCATGATGTCACACTGCAATGAAATGGTGGTAAGTACTAATCGTTAAAGCTCATAAGAATAAAATGTACGTGAGGAAAACAGACAGATGGGAAACACAGGACAGGAAAGCACAGGAGCACACATGCCCACAGCTGGCGTCTGACTCACGTCCCTTGGGCACCTGGCTTCCTGCAGTGCCAGCTGTCCCCATAGGGAGCCCCCAATGCCTTTGGCTACTCATCCTGCTGGTTATGGGTGGAGAGATTCACTGGACAAGGTTAGAAGTAGATGCCATTGAGTCTCCCAACCCTAAGCACTGGAGCTTCATTTCAGCCCAAACCACTTGCTAATTTAAAGATAAGTAGAAGAAATTTATTCTGAAAGGTACTACCCTTCATATTGGATGCTTTCTACATAACAAGCAGCTCCCTGAGGTCAACACAAAGCACACATTACCTCTGTTAACCCTTCCAGTATCTCCAGTTACTAATTCGGAACGCAGAATGGGGGACTCTGAGCAGTTAGGTATACTGAGCTAGATGCAGCCAGCTAGTGTGGCATGTGCAGTGCCGTGGACACCGCCTCTGCACTCTCTTCAGTGCCCTGTCACCTTCACACATGGAGTTCTTGGGGACTAGACTTGCGGTGACCTCATTGGCTATCCTGGCCTCTGGTATTTCATGCACAACCTGCATTTAAGGAGTGGCATGGGCCGGGGATTTAGCTCAGTGGCACCATGCCTGCCTCGCAAGTGAAAGGTCCTGAGTTCGATCCCTGGTACAAAGAAAGAAAAAAAAAGAGTGGCTTTGTGTTTGCTTCAAGATCAGTCCCTAAGATACTCTTTAGATATTACAGATTTTTAAGAATTTGCATACTATCCCAAAAACTCTCAAACAGCATCCTTTTTTCTTCTAAAATAAGTAAAAATGAGTTATTCAAAGGGGCTCCTCTTTGTCCCCACTTCTTTTCTTACAGTAATTTGGTTGGTAAGGGCCACTGAGTCCAAATTTAAATTAAAAATATCAACAATACAGCGTGTTCCCCAAAGAGGAAAAACTGATCTATTTTCAGTCATGTGTTTCAGAACACACAGCTGTGTGACTTCCCAATTTATGTCCCCAACTGCCTCTCTAGACAGCTCTCTGCTTGCTGCTTTTTTCCTCTCTACCCACTCCTTGCTATAAGAGACGGGGCCTTTTGTGTGTGTGTGTGTGTGTGTGTGTGTGTGTGTGTGTGTGTGTTTGTGTGGTACTGGGAAGTGAACCCAGGGCTCACTTTGCACTGCATTGTATCTCCATCCCGTTTTTATTTTTTATTTTGAGACAGGACTCGCTGAGTTGCCCAAACTAAGCTTGATCTTATGATCTTCCTGTATCCACTTCCCAGAATGCAAGAATTACAGGCATGCAGCATTGCACTGGGCTGGGAAACGGGTCTAACTTTAATCAGCATAGGGTGTAGCCTCTGGTCTGGGTGGATTCCAGTGAAGGCTCAGCAGGCCCAGTGAACAGCCCTTCTCCAAAGACACCCCTACCCAGCAGGCACACTCACCCACCAGGGCTGGAAGGAGCCATGTGCCGTGGGGTGGCTGCTGCATGCTGAGAAGCCCGGCACTCCACCACCCCTTGAATGTCTGTCTCTGTGCTTCCTGCCTCCCAAAGAGGCCCAAAGGGACCTGTGCCGTGAAGCAGAATAGTGTTCTGGGTCTGAGCAAACAGGTTCAACGTTTCAATTTCGCTTTCCAAGGGTTTGGGCCACAAGAACAGATTGCAGCTGTGGCCTGAGCATCTTTAGAAGTGTGAATCATATTTTCCTCCTAAAGAAGCTATTTTGAGCATTATAATTGCATATTCCCATGTTGTTTTTCATAGAATGAGTAAGGAAGATGACTTGCATTTTGTTCAAATGGAAATCTGCTCATTTCTTTGCTCTTCTGTCTTGCATAACCTAGTCTGGTGATTCTTGACCTGGGCTGTGCATTGCATTCACTTAGGGAAGCTTCTGTGAAATGCAAATTCTTGCAGACGCATCCAGAAATTGGGATGTTAAGTAAACTCTCTAACTGACTCCTAGGCATCCCCATCGGCCCCACCCAAGTTTGAGCCCATCCTTCCATGATAATTCCCATTGTGGTTAAATGGTTATCTTTATGAGGAGGTAAGAGCTGTAGACTGGATTCTATTTCTGGCTCCACCCCTGACTGCCTGTTGACAATCTGCTTCGTGTTTTTCTTAGGTTAATGACCATGACTGTGCATGGGGCCACCAGCTCCAAATCTTCAATGAAGTAGAGAATCCTTTTTATGTCACTGGTACAGCGACTCCAGCTAACTGAGTGGTTAGAGACCTTTGGCACCATCTATTCTTGAGTGGCATGTGTATAACCTAGATTAGCTAGATTTTGTATAATGAAATATCTATAGCCCTTGTTAGTAGGGGCTCTTAGGGATTAAGCAAACTAGAAGCACAGAGTGAAGAACTTGTTCCTCCCGTGCTGCTAAGATGTCCCACTTTGGGGACATAAAATTCATTAAAATGTGCTTATATTTCACCCTGAATATTTTCCTCTTTTGGAATACAGATTGAGTATCTCTGTCTGAAGTGCTTGGGACCAGAAGTGTTTTGGATTTGGGATCTTTCTGGATCTTAAAATATTTGCATATGCATGAGATATCATAGAGATGGGAAACAAGTCTAAACATAAAATTCATATATGTTTCACATACACCTTTTACACACAGCTTGAAGATACATTTTTGCAATATTTTAAGTAATTGTGTACATGAAACAGTTTCATGGCATGGAATTTTCCATTTTTGGTGTCCTGTCAGCACTCAAACAATTTTGGATTTTTGGTGTGTTTGGGATTTTGGGTAGTTGAATTAGAAATACTCAGTCTGTCAATTTCTTGGCCAGCAAAGAGTCTTTCCAGAGAAATTAAATCTCAGTTTTTCCAGAACAGTATAGAAAGTGGCAAAAATATTTCTTACCTTCCATCTTTTGTATTTTCTTTTGATGCTGGGGATTGAACCCAGGTTCTTTTCATGCTAAGCATGTGCTCTACATTCAGCCACATCCCGAGCCCTCTTAAAATTATACAATTATCATCATTATTGTGATTAGTTCTGGGGTTCGAACCCAGGGCCTCATGCACGCTGTGTGCTTCACCACTGAACTATACCCTCACCCCATTCTCATCCTTCTTTTCTACCCAGCTGATTCCTCCCCTGTATTTTCCCACCCAGACCTCCTCTGGCATGGGTTTGGTGGCTCTTACCTTTCTATAATGTCAGCAGGGCTGTCGGGGCACCAAAGCAACTGCAGGCCCATCTTTTCATGGAAACAGGAGTGTTTAGATAAGCCAGAAACTTGGGAAGAAGAAACAAGCCTAAGCCCAAGTGCTATTAACATCTCTGCAAGTCATACCTGTCCCTAAGCAGCACAGCACTAATGCTCCCACAGCTTTTATTGGCAACTTAATAGTTTGAGGAATTGCTTTCCACTGAAGCCATAAGAATCCTACCCAGGTACACAGGCTTCTCTTCCCATTGGACTTGCCTTGGTCACAACTAATTCTACTGCTTTTCTCTGTCATAAATGTCCTCAAATTTAAGATCTCCTGAGATTCACTCCTTTGATCATTTTATTTTTGTTTTTCTTTTAGATTAATAGGTGACCTTTAACAGATTTTCCTATTTGATTTTTATGGCTATGGTTTGGGTCTAGATGTCCCCATAAAGCCTCATGTAGTCATAGGCTTGATCTAGAGTGTGTGAAGCTGGAATTGATTCAGGATGCATTGCTAGGCTCAAGGGGACTAGGATTAAGGGTGTGAGTGCTATGGGTCCTAAGTAATCTAAATAAGATAAAAAGGGCAGGGAGACACTGTTAAGCTCTTTTTTTTGTTGCTTTTTCTGTCTTCTGCTGCCATGAATTGAAGCTCTCTTGTTACCTTTGCTGTCTTGTGTGTGCCATGTTGTTTCTGTTTGCCGTGCCTGTTTACCATCCCAGCCTCGCAGCCAGCTGATTATGGACTGAAACCTCTATGAACTGTAAGCCAAATAAACCCCTTCCCCTCTAATTTTAAGTGTCAGGTGTTTTGTCTCAGCAACAAGATAAAAGTAACTAACACAGTTTTATTTTGAAAATGAACTAATATCACGCATTTAGTACTTTGTAACCTGATTCTTTTAACTTAGGGAGTTACAAACCTCTTTCCTTTCAATAAATGCATTTATTTGCAGTTTATTTAAACTTTTAATAGTTGGTGTTATGGCTTGTATCTGGATGCACCCCCTCCCCCCAAGCCTCCTGTGGTCATAGGTGAGGCTTTTCAGAGGTGGCTGGAACTAGAGTGTGTGATGCTGGGATTAAGGGTGTATGCTTACTAAATTAATCCACTGATTGGTTTGTCATAATTCTTGGTGTGGATATTGAGAGGACCCGTGCTGGGTGTGAGTACTACCTTCCCTAAGGGAAGGTGCCTGGATAGAATATAAGTGACAGAAAGAGGGCTACTGTTGCTGCTTGTCACTTGCTGCATTACTATTTCATTGCTTCACTACTTCACTGCTTGCTGCCTTCCTGCCTTCTGCCTGCCATGAACTGTTTCTCCTCTGCCATGCCAACCTGCCTTGGAGCCAGCCAACTATGAACTGAAATCTTTCCTCTTTTAACTTTGGGTATCAGGTGTTTTGTCTCAGCAATGAGAAAGGTAACTAAGACAGTTGGCTAGATATTGCATAGATATGATCATTTTGTGGGTATAGTTGTAAGTGATATTTCGTTTATAAAAGCACAGATTCCCTACTGGCAGAAATTCACATTGATCACAGACTTTTTATTTTACAGAGGCCATTAAGATGGACATTTGTTCACTAAGTATATTGTTATGGCTGATATCTAGATATTCTCCCAAAGCCTCATGCACTCATACATGGGGATTTGGAGGTGGCTGGATCATGGGTGTGTGATACCAGATTAAGGGTGGGTAGTAACTGGATCAGTCCACTGATTGGATTAATATGGTTCTGGGTATGGCTAAATGGATTTACTGAAGGCAGAAGACCTACCATGGGTGTGAATGGCATCAACCAATAGGCTTGTAGCCTGAATGAAATAAAAAAAGAAAGGGAGGCTTGCTGCTGCTGCCTCCTGCCCGCCCTGCCATGAACTGTTTCTCCAATGCCATGTCCTTCTGCCATGCCTCTCTGCTTTGGAGCCAGCCAGCTATAGACTGAAACCTCTACAGAGTGTGAGCTAAAATCAGCCTTTCTCCTCTTACTTGTGGTTGTTGAGTCTTTTGTCCTAGCAAAGAAGAAGTAACTGAAACATCCATTTAGACTATTAGTGGTGGGCTGTCAGTGAAAAAGCTGACTGTAGTCCTTTCCCTAAGGAGAATATATTTTAACTAGAGAAAAATAAATAATGAAGAGCATATAATACAGTAAAAATACCACGAAGAAAAATCAGCAAAGGTAGGATGCATGAGATCATCTTGCTGAGGAGGTGACACAGATCAGAAAAATGAATGAAGTGAGACAGTGCCAGCTAGTCTCTTGGACAAGAATTTTCCAGGAAGGAATGTCCATCAACATAAAGGCTTGGAGACAGAAGAAACTAACGTAATGAAGGAAGCACAGGAGGGGAGTGGTGGGGCAGAGAGTGGAAGGGGACAATTCTGATCAGGAGCTCAGCGAGGTTGATGGATGAGAGAACCTGCTGGCCTTCATAGGCCTTTTTAACAAACCTGACTTTTACTCTGTGTGGGAAGAGAACCATTGAGCAGATGGAGCATATTTGTTACATAACTTAAAATATATGAGTTGTACAGCTCATTTGGAGTTTACCTTAATGCATATACTTTAACAAATTTTCTCATATAATTTTATTTTTAAATGAACTAATATCATACATATTACTTTTAACCTGGTTCTCTTCACTTAATGTAATACACACCTCTCTCTTTCCAGTAACCAAGACTTAAAAGAATGGTTGGATGGATCCATTGAGGTTAAACTGTAAGAGAGCAAGTTAATATACTCCTCTGTAATAAGCAGGCTGAGAGATGGTGGCATCTTGAGCCAGGGTGTTAGGTTGGATTTGGGATATGTGTTAAAGAAAGAGCCAGTGGGATTTCCCCTGACAGATTGGATGTGGGGTAGGAAATAGGAAGAGAGTTAGGGATGGATGACCAGAAGTGTGGAATTGTTATAGAGATTGATGGTAGGGTGTCAAAGACCAGCCACTCTTTTTTTCAGCTGTAATGGTTTTGAGATGCCTTTCAGACATTTACATGGAAATGTGGATTTCATGCATGGACATGTGCCTGGAGCTCAAGGGATGGTTCTGCACTGGAGATTTGACTTTCAGCATCACCAGCATATACATAATAGTTACACTTCTCAGACTGAATGAAAACATCAAAGAGCCCCTAGGGTGAGCCCTAAGCACCCCAAAATTTGGAAGCTGGGGAGAAGAAAAAGGACTAGGAAAAAGGGTGCATTTGGGTGCCAGGAATTAAGAGGAAACCCGAGAACATTTCACTTCAAAGTGGAGGATGCTCCCTGTCTAAGGTGCTGCAATCAGCAGGGTTGAATGAGGATGAACCTGAATATGGAGTT
Source organism: Heterocephalus glaber (assembly GCF_053883595.1). Lineage (NCBI taxonomy): Eukaryota > Metazoa > Chordata > Mammalia > Rodentia > Bathyergidae > Heterocephalus > Heterocephalus glaber. Next base: position 31,551,920 of record NW_028258381.1, read on the forward strand.
CAATCGCATGGAGGTCAGGGCTGACCTGATCCAGGGCAGTTTGCTTGGATGTGTGTGTGTGTGTGTGTGTCTGTGTGTGTGTGTCTGTGTGTATCTGTGTGTATCTGTGTGTGTTAGGCTCATGGGGTGAGTTAAGAGCAGAGGGGGCAGAGACAATGTGACAGAAGGTGCACATATATGCTGCAGTATGGACTGAGAAAACAGCACAGAGCAAGCTCTCAGGAACTTTCATTGCTTTTTCAGGAGTCTGTTTCAAATCAACAGATTAGAAAATTAAAGCAAACTGGCCTCTCACCACAGATAGCATAGATGACTGTTTAAAAGCCATTTGCTTCTTAGAAGAGCTGAAAAATAAGATGGAAATGGGAGAGGAAGTTGTAGCCGGGTGGGGTTTTTTAAAGGTGGGAGAAATTATAGGATTTTATATTCTCATGGACAGGCTGAGGGGGGATGGGGCCACTGATGGTGGAGACCTGTATCTCTAGCTGCCCAGCGTGATCAAAATACACAGTGAATGTATACATTTAAAAAATTTATTGCAGTAAAAACACACATTGCAATTGAATCCTCTCAAAATACTCCTCCTTGCTTCAAACACACTTTTCATTTTTTTCCACTTTCTGAAGCAGTTCTGCAAGTCTTTTTTTATGAGTGTCCTTATGAGGTGTGATCAAAACTATGGTGAATCCTTCTGCTGAGTGCCATCTAACCAAAAGGCAGGCTCATAAAAACTGATGATGTGTCCTTATCTACCTTATTCACCAAATTTGGCACTGTGACTACTGGCTCCTCCCTAAAGTCAAAATGACCATGATAAGTAAATGTTTTGGATTGATTCATGACGTCGAGGAAGCTATGACAGCACCACTAAAAGATCTTTAGGAAAGAGGACTTCCAGAGCTGTTGCTTCAAAGAGTGGCAAGAATGATGGGATGAGTGTGTTTGAAGCGAAGGGGAGTATTTTGAGGGCCATTCATGGCAATGTGTCCTTTACTATAACACATTTTTAAGAAGTTAAACATTAACTGTATCTGTGGATCACACCACATGAATCTTTAATAACTTCCATCTAAAATGTCTACCAGTGTATCCTGAATCAGATAGTTTATACTCAGGGCAATTTTTTTTTTTTTTTTGCTTAAATTCTTATATTGGTACATTTAAGGAATACAGTACATTTACATTTATCATTGAGTCTTGTACTCAGGGCAATTTTTAAGTTTGAAATTTCAAATGATTACATCTGAAAAGAATTAAGATGCAGAGAAGCAAAAATAATTATCATCCATTATCCTACCATCAAAACAGATTAGTGTACTTCTTTCCACACGTTTTTTGGGCATTAAATCAGAATTAGAGTATACTATTTCTTATATTCTATTCTTTATATTTAATATATCCTGACTATCTTTCCCCAGTAGAAATACACAATGATGTCATTATTTCGAAGTTGTTTGGTATTTCATAATTAATTCATCATTAATTTGACCAGGCTCTTATTACAGCATATTTGGGAGAAATAGCACTGTGATAAATATCCTTGTAAGTCCAGGTCCTCGTAAGTCATAATTTCTTGAGAATCAATTCTTAGAAGGAAACATTTTGTGTCAAATGGTCTGCAATTTTAAAGCTTTTTATTCTTTTACAAATTTACCTGCAGAAAGGCTGAAGCACTTGCACACCAATGAGCAGGTGTATGGCTCTAAATAAAAGGCTTAACCCAGTTTTTTGAACTACTGAAAAAATGAGGATGAAGAAAGAATGTAGCTGAGATAGTGGGATTTCAGCTGATCATGTGGAGGGAGATACTAAGACACGTGGGTACATATCTAAGAGAAATTTATAGATACTGACATGATAGATTTATGGAATATATATATGTAAACGTGTGTGTGTGTGTGTGTGTGTGTGTGTGTGTGTGTATTTTGCAGTACTATACCAGTACTGTACTAGGGATTGAACCCAGGGCCTTCACACTGAGCTACATCTCCAGCCCTTTTTATGTTTTCTAAATTTTGAGACAGGGTCTGGTAAGTCACTAAATTACCCAGGGTAAGGTCAAACTTCAGTCCTCCTGTCTCAGCTTCTCGTAGTGCCAAGATCACAGGCATGTGCCCGATTTGATGTAGATTTGTAATAGAAGTTTATAGACACTATACATTTATCTGTGTCATAGCTATATAGTGGCTTTTATGGGCTTTAGGAACTTTCCCTTTTTGGTCCCTTTCCTCCATAAAATGATATTAAAATTTATATTGTATCATTGCATTCTTATGAAGATAAATATAACCCAGGCAGAATTCATTATTATATGTAAATTTTAATTCTATTTATGTTTTTTCTTTTTACTTAAAGCATTTAAAATTAAAATTAAATGCTTTAATGGCCTCTTAAATTGTCACAGTGTGCTGTGCCTCATGGGTAGGAGGCCACTGATATTTTTGATAATGAATTGCCACTCCTTATGACAAAAAAATGAAAGAGGAAAGTATCAAACTAAGTGTATAAATATGCATGTTTCCCAAGTGCATTCCTTTTTCTTTATCCCTAAAGGGAGGAGCTGAGCTACTTATTTCTCCTGTGTTCCATGCTGTTCTTTCCCTAGCAGTGGGATGTAGTAGAAGACACAGATCTTGACGGAAAAAAACAGTAAAACTCTCTTGCTTCTCTCTCCGACTTGTAGCTTCTGTAGGCCCCTGGTGTACCCTCTGCCCCACCAGCCACTGCCAAGCCCTGGTGTCGCATCTACCCAGTTCATCACTGCCTTCCCCAGGTGTATCATCTACCCAGTTGGCCACTGGCTGCCCCTGCTGTACCATCTATCCAGTTGTGGGCTACTGAGATTTCTCATCCTAAGGCACAGCCTCACATCCTCAGTAGCAAAGTCCCATCAATGTTTCTTGTGTCCCCCAATCTTCCTGTATTACCCCCACCATTACCCTAATTCTGATCCCCATCCTATTTCCTCCAGATTTTCTCCTCTTAATTCTTCTCTGCTTCACCCTACAATCTTGTTTTCTTCTCAAATCTGTTTAAAACCATATATTCGCTCCTGATTCCTCTTAGGATGAATTCCAGACTTGTATCACCACCCCACCCTTCAGACATCTCAGGACAAAATGCCTACCCTGGCTGCTCCTTCTAGAATTTTTTCCTTCTTTTCTTTGCAGACCCACTCTTTGGCTTGACTCCCAGGAGCATACCTAAACCTGTGGGCCTTTCCCTGCTGAGGTGCAGCTCACACTCTACTAAAATTGCATATTTGCTCATCTTTACATATTTTCTGCCACCATTTCATCATCTGCCTCAAAATTAGTGTCTGTTCCCTGTTGATTTTTATATAAGTTTGTCTGTTAATCTAGGGTGTATGAAAAGCTGAGACAAGGTATGTGGGGGCAGTTAGTGGAGCCATATTGAGTCAGATGGAGGTCAGTTCTGTTAGAAAGTTGAGTTCCTCCTCTTTGGGCCAGCAAATAGCCAACAGAACTTCTGGGTCAGGGTAAAGAGTGTCACATGGGATGATACCAGGCAGTGGGAAAGGGCTTAGCCACGGTGCTTGACACACAGCCAGTCTTCCTGGTCACCAACATCCCAGTGGAGCCAGAGAGTTGGATCTGACTAGCTCACGTTTGCCCCCTGCCCTTTGGGCACTGTTTGTAGGAATAAGGTGATCTCAGGAACATATGTGTTCCCAGCAGTCAGATGGAGCTCAGAAACCAGCAGATGAGTTCTGCTGCTACTGGATTCTCACCAACAGGATCAATACCTTGGGCTCTCTGTATGTGAGATCAGAGCCCATGCCTCTCCACTGCTCCTGGTCCTGAGGAAAGGTCAAGCTCATGACTAGTGACACCTCTGAGCTTATTGGTAGGCTAGAGAACTGTATTTTCAGGTGATGAGGAAAGAAATGTAAAAACCACAGCACAACAAAATAAATCTAACTCTCCGGCTATTGATGTTTATTCTTACCACACTTGTGGTTTGGGCCAGTTGGTACTGTGACAAGAAGGAACATTTTCTTGTTCTCTTCCTTATTTCACCAAATGCCACGTAATGGCTTTGTCTGTGTTTAGACTTAAGATAATGCCATGATTTTTATCATTTTTTAATATTTCTCTTCAGTCATGACTTTGAATCATTTCATTGCTGATGTTGAATGGTTCGTGAGATGTGTTTATAGGCATTTTATCTCGAGAAAGAGGAGAACATATCTGGAAACAGGCAGGCACATGGATAGCTCTCTTGTAGTAATTGCAAATAGTGACTCATTGGCAGTAACGAAATCACTTTAGAGGATTTTGAATAGTGTTTTTAAAGAACAGAATAAAATAATTTTTAGAGAGCTTCACAAGTAGCAAAGGCAAATGTTCCATTAAATCAGTTTTCCACTTATCTGCATGTGTGTGGGCATGCAGTGCAGAATGTGCTTTGTGCTCTGGGTCACGGCTGAGGAGGTTTCTAAGTTCCCCCAGCCTGCGCCCCATCATAAGACAATTCACCTTGAAATTACTTACTCACTAGAGCATTGTGTCCTTTCACATCTGTGTATGCATTACACATTTCTGGACTCAAACATGTTATTTTACATCAGGGTTTATCTTAGAGGATGAGTTACCCACTGTATAGGGATATAAGCAAGACTGATCCTCAACCATAATCATTGATATGGTTCCTGCTCACTTGTTTCTGTCTCTTCAAGTTATTCCTGATTCCCTAAGCTTGTTCCTTGCAGAAGGGATTCTTTTCTAATTAAAAAATGAGAGTTTTGGGGCTGCGGGTTTAGCTCAGCAGCACTGAGCTTGCCTTGCAAGCGCAAGGTCCTGAGTTTGGTCCCTGGTACCAGAAAAAAAAAGAGCGTTTTAAGTGCAACATCTCCTACGTGTACATCAGGTGGGGCCAGTGCTGTGCTTTTAGCTGCCAAATAGGACTTTGGGCTCATCTTCCTGGAACTAGATCTTAAAACAAGTTTTGTGTTTTTCATTTATTTCAGTGTGCTATTTGAAAAAGAATTTCCTGTTTTAAATATTTGTAACTCAGAAGCCATCACCTGCCATTTATGTCAAAGCCCTGTGTCTAAAACCCAGGAGATGGCCGGCCAAACAATGAACTTGCTTCCTTCCTTCTGATCTCCTTCACACACAATCCAGAGGCTGGGAGTAAGTGGGGCATGAGAAAGCAGTTTCAAGGGCTGGACTAATAAGACAATCACTGAATAGTCATTTACTCCCACTCAAGCCAACTTGGTAGGAAACCACCTACAGCTCTGGGGGTTTGAAAGACCCTATCAGCTAGCATTTGATCTGCTTTTCTGACTTCACCTTCTAATACAGCTCCAGCAAAGCTAAGCTACAGACCAAAGTGGAGTGCATTTTGTTTAGTAATAGCTTATCTGCAGCTTGCTATGCAGGTCACATGGTGCATCCCTGCCTCTGTAGCTACTTCCCCTCCCCTACAGTATCTGCTCCAGATCAACAGAGCTTCCTAGCCCAGGTTAGTTGGTGCCTACATCTGCCTGAAATCTCCTGGGGATCTCTGGACTAACTGTAAGTAAGTACAGTAATTTTTACTTTTTAATTTTCTAATACTGGGGATTGAACCCAGGGCCTCACACATGCTAGGCAAGTGCTGTACTCATGAAGCATCATTCCAGCTCAAGTCAGTGCCCTTTTACCGAGCACCAACCGCAGTGTTCCAACAGAGTGCTCAGCTGTGATAGCAAGGACATTACCCTTGTCTTTGTCATCTCTCTGTCCCAGGAACCCGTGTTGAAGGATTGTTAAGCAAATATCTACTGTACATCAACTCATCCCACACCTTGTTTTAGGTGCCGAGGCTTCAGTGATCTGGGGAGTGGATACTGGAATTATCTGTGTGCTCCTTATTAACTTGTATTCTAACATTGTTTTAAGATGTTCAGCAAAGATGAGTTCTATAGAAACAAAATGAAAGAGTAATAATAAAGTTGTTTTCCCACAGTAATCCTGTGATTTCTACCACTATTTAGACATATGATACACCATAGATTTTATTTCAAAAAAGTATCATTTATTATATTTTATACGTATGTTTTACATAAACTTATCTACAAATATAGTCTAAATATATATTTATATATAAACATATTTGTGTATACTACATATATGTTAATACTTCTTATACTATATTGTAAGTTTTGGAGAGGATTAGTATTTTCATTTTTTGAAATAAATGCTCAAAAATAATTTTTCTTTACCATTTCTCTATACATAACAAAACTGTAAAAATCTGTAAGTATATTTTCAATATTAGAAAGTCAATCCATTAAAAAGTTTTGAGAAGCCAACTGCTTATCCATCATTGAAAATTTAGAAATTGTTGAAAATGGGAATAATGTTTAAAGAGACACGTTAAAGTCACTCACTCTTCTACCACTCTGAGATAACAGCATAGGAATAGTGATGTGTTCCCTTCTGGCCTCTCCTATATTTACATTTGCATCTTCATATTATCTGCATATGTTTGCATTTATATGCACATATAAAATTGTCCTACTTCCTCTGTAGTTCAGATTCCTCTCTTTTCTTCAATCAAAATTATCATATCAATAATTTCTTTCTGTCTTAAAATATCCTTCAAAGACATTCTTTAATGAATACAGAGCATTCCATTTATAGATATATCATAATTTATATTTAGCGAATGTTTATTCTTGTATCTTGATATTGTTTTCAAATTTTTAATTTTACAAACACTTATATTTACCACCAGAATGAATGAAAAGGATTCATCTTTAATCCTTACCAGTAATTCTTAGAAGTGAAATTAATTGCTTGTCGGTGTGTGTGTACACTATTAAGTTATTAGATACGTATTACCGAAATATGCTCTGCAGTTCCAGCAGGTGTGTTTCTCTCAAGTTCCAGTACCTGTCTCATGACATGAAATATTTTCATGCCAAGGACAACAGGAACACAACACCAAGAAATCTCCTCATCAGTCTGAGAGTTCAGAATGTTGTCATTTTTCTCGGCTATTTTATGAGACTGTGAAACATTTTTTGACATGTGTGGACCATTTTTATTTCATGTATCAAAATGGTCGGTTCTGTTCTAATTACATGAGATTGCTTCAGGCCTTCCATTTTATAAATAAGAGAAGCCAGTGGCCTTCTCATACTGTAGGGTCCACTCCATTATCAAGTGGCCCCCATTATTGATCAAGGAAGTAGGAAAGCAGATCCTTAATAAAATAACTAATAAGGAGGATGAGGGATTCATATTTGGAACATACACCAAGTGGTGGTTTTATTTATGCACTCTAGACTATTCTGAAATATTAAAACTGAGGACTGTTGATTTTAAATCTGAGGCAATGAGAATTTTAGTTATGTGAGCCCCAGCCCTATGTTTCGAGGGGACTAAGTAGGAGGCTGGGAAATCCGTACTGGAGGAGCCTCTTCTGGTGAGGACCTTCTCACTGCATCATAGCATGGTAGAGGGCATCGCTTGGCAGAGTGAGGAGTGTATCAGCCCAGGCCTCACTCCTTTTTTTTTTTTTTTTGAGGGAGGAATGGAGGGTACTTAGCACCTTAACACTGAGCTACATCTTCAGGACTTTTTTATTTATTTATTTTTAATTTGAGACAGGGTTTTGCCAAGTCACTAAATTGTTCAAGCTGGTATGGAACTCGTGATCCTCCTGTCTCAGCCTCCTGGAGTGCTGGGATTACAGGCATATACCAGCAGGCCTAGCTTCTTGTTTCTTCTTGAGTCTCAACTCTTAGTTGATCAGCTCCCCTCTTCTTTTTCACAGTGTGTACTAATACATCATATCTGTGTATGTGTTGTTAGAGAACTTACTAATTTAATCACCGCATAATTCCAAACTAATATCCGCCCTAAAATGAATTTGAAATGTGAGCACAAAGTTAGTTTTTCCCTGCAGAGATTATTTTTTATTTTTATCTGATGACAGATTTAAGGTCTTGGGAGATGTTTTTAGCTAACAGTACTAGAAAAGACATGGTAGAGGAACTTCATTTTCTTTGTCTCTTAAATTACATCAAAGAAAAGATGTTACCAAATTGAATTGTCCTTTATTCACTGAATTCACTTAAATTTTGGAGCCTAATTAAAAATTTGGAGAGGAGTGTTATAAACTGAATGTGTACCATCCTGGATCTGCCCATGGAATTCTCTGTAGGAAACTTGAATCAAAACATCCAAAGTTGATTATGTTCTTCATTGGTCCTGCACATGACTCGAGAACATAGTAATGTAATCCCTGGCTAGTTTTTGTTTTGTTTTGTTTTTGTTTTAGAGAAAATGAAGTATTTTCCCTAGTATTGAGGGTGAGGTAAGAGGTATGAGGTTTATATGTGTGTTGGGGAGGAGGAAGAATGATTCATTCTTTTTCCTATATCTACTATCTATACAAATGAAGCTGTAAAATGTGTAGTCTTTTATGATTGGCTTCTTTTACTAAATATTGTAACACTGGTTTTTTTGGTTTGGTTTTATTTTGTTTTTGGTACTGGGAATCGAACTCGGGACCTTGCGCTTGCAAGGCAGGCAGCAGAACCACTGAGCTAAATCCGCAGCCCCTTTTGGTTGTTGTTTGGGTTTTGTTTCTTTTTTTTCTTTTCTTTTCTTTTTTTTTCCAGTTCTGGGGATTGAACCTAGAGGCTTCTCATTGAGCTGCATCTCCAATCCTTTATTTTTTTATTTTGAGACAGAGCTTCACTAAGTTGCAATCCTCCTTCCTCAGCCTCCCAGAGTACTAGGATTCTAGACATATGCCACCATGCCCAGCTTGTTGTAAAGTTTTTGAGAGTCACATATTGGTGATCAAATACTGGTGTACTGCCAGGTGAGCTATGGTTCATTTTACTTTATCTTTTCTCCTTTTAAGTCAAATTTATTGAGGTATAATTCAGTACAGCAAAATTTACCACTTTTGGTTGTACAATTTATTAGTTTTGGTACATTTATGCCACTCTAGAACCACCATCACTACCAGATCATAAGATCTTTCCATCTGTCTAGAAAGTTTCCTTCTGACAATTTGTTTTGTCCCTTTGGCCAGTAGTTATTATCCCAGAAGGATGGTGGAGGAGCATAGTACAGTTAATTCTAACCTGATTGACCTAGACCTGCACTCATCGTACCCACTCAGCTTTTAGGATTGCAAACTATTCCTTGATGAGTTTGAATCATATATAAAGGAGTGACCAGGAGAGAAAATAGATCACAGGTGCTCACCTCTACTGGATTACTGCGCTTGGCTTAGCCTGATATGGTTAGATCCATGGAGTGAGCTGGAACCCCTCTGATCACAGAGTAAAACTGGGACCCATCATGCTGAAGCTTGTCACTCATCTTTAACTAGAATCAGTCATGACCAGACCCTTTGAAAGCCTCACTCATAAAAACAAGGGATTAGAGATGAGGACCTTATTAGCTATCATTGTTTCTCCTCTACAGATGATATTCCAGATTGACATTTAAACACGTGTCCTGAATATAAGACACACATACGTGCATGTGCACACGCACACACACACACAGGCAAACGCAATTCACCGATTTGAGTAGAAATCAATAGGGATCAGAGTGATCGAAGTATGAATGTGTAAATAAAAAGACTTATTAGAGTAAAAGATACATTTCCATTTGTCCACCTCAAAATACTACTCCACTTTCCTCCAAAGATACTTGTCCTATCATTCTTTTACTGTAGTAAGTTCATTAAAAAAAAAAAAAAAAATTTAGACATTCACCTCACTTTTCGATTACTGTTGTAAGTCCATTTTTAAGTCTTACCCCTCTATGATAGATGAAGGAGAAATTAAAAAAAGACAAGATTGCATCTTCCTGTGAGATGGCTCAGCCTACTGCATCCTCCTTAAGTCTGTCTCTCTGCCACAGGGCTGCAGGACACAGAAGGCCCTTGAGAAGCTCCAGGGAGGGGTGACAAGCAGTGTAGGCCCTCTGCTCACCAGAAATTGATGGAAATTGGTGGAAATTGATGGCCTCAGTTTCCCCTTCTGTCCCCCACCCCAATTGCTGTATCCTCACCCCTAGAGGAACATCTCCCATGTCTGATAGGTTGAGGTGAAGAAACTGGCATTTACTTTAAGCTTAAAGTTTAGCCAGATGGGCACCAGCTTAGGTTTCAACAGAATATAATTTGATTTTCTCCTCCTCTGCCCATCCCATGCTGAGTTGCCTCTGACAACTGATAAAATTCACATTTTTGAGCAAATCTAGGATTTAGATCTAAATATGCAGAGTGAGCACACAAATTAACTCATGTTCTCAAAGTTAAAAAGGGTGAAATTAGAATAACTTCACACGAGAAAAATTTCAACTTTTGCTGGTAAGGGGGAGCAAAAAAGGATATAACACATAATTAGATCCCGAAATTCTTCCAATTCATAATTTTTAACAGAGTCAGGAGGAAGATTTCTAGCAAAGTTGATTGCTAAGTCTGAACCCATTTTCTCATTAACTTTTAGTATAAAATTGGAGATGGGCTCCATTTAAAATAATTCTTCCAAACATCCAACTAAAATGCTTGTTATGAAATAAATTAAAAATTTGGGAAATGTTATGAGATGGAAGACATTAGAAATTTCAGCTCCTATTGATGATTTGCTTTTGACACATCTTGCAAATTTCTAGTGGATTTTTTCATTTTGCATTTACAGCTGCTAGAATATCTCTGCTTTTAGTTCCTCTGAGCCTTGATTTCTATCCTGCCTCGTAGTTGCAGGAGATGGGAAGTGATAAGGTAGATTTGGGTTTGACTCTCTCTTCCTGAGGATTTGCTTTATAATTCCACTGATTTCGATATAGAAACAGGTTTTTTTCCTTCTTAATACAGCAATATTCGGCACAGACTTGCAAGATTTGAGTACAGCAAGCTTTATGTTTTCCTGTTCTCCTTAGTTAGAACTGGTGGGGGAGAGGCAGGACTTGCTGGCCAAGCAAGGAAGAAAAAGGAGATTCTTGCAGCTCCTGTGATGCATGCAGGAATAGCGCAGGAGGAGGGAGCACCAGAAGCCACAGCGGAAGAGTGAAGAGTCTTATCCTGGGCCGCCATGCAGTTACCTGCAGGACCACTAGGGTCCAGCCCTGACTGCTAAGGAGACACCAGGCATTAGGGATGAGTGACCTGCCAGTCATTTAAAAGTTTATATTCTAGATGTCAAATTGTCAGATCAATTCAGACTGCTACCTTATAAATAATTTGCATCACCTTGATATTTAATATCACTAGCCCTCAACTGAATCGGGGCCTTAGAGATGATCATTCATAGCCTAAATAACATTTGTTTGTGGAGCCCAGCACCATGGAGGGGGATTTCTCTGGGGACACTTCAGGATATCCACACTCATAAACATCACCATCTCTTCATTTGTAAACCTGCTTGAGCACTCTTTAATTTTATTATATCAGGTAATAACCAGCAGTACCACCTTAAGTCATCAATTCTGTGTGTTTCAAAGACTGTATTATGTTTCTTGGGGGGTTTTTTGTTTTGTTTTTGGTACAGGGGATCGAACTCGGGACCTTGCACTTGCAAGGCAGGCACTGGAACCACCAAGCTAAATCCCCAGCAAGACTGTATTATGTTTATCTCTTGAGTTATCTGTATCTGAAATGTTTTGTCTTTTTGCGAAATTAAATTTTTTTTTGTAATACCAGGGGTTGAAAGCAGGGCCTTCACAATGAGCTACATGCCGAGTTTGTTATTTAATTTTTTTTAAAATTTTAATTTATTGGTAGATTTTAGGTATACAGTATAATAACATTCATCATTGGAAATTTGTACCTTTACATAATCTCTCTTGGTTCTTATTTTTTCCCCCTTCCCCTGTCCTCCCTTCAACCCCTCCATCCCTCCCTATTTACAAAGACTTTGTTTCCATTTTTTCATTTTCTCATATTAATTCCATTCCCTTCTTTCCTTTCCCCTACCACTTCCAATTCCCCTTCCCCTTTGCCCCTTTTCTTCCTATTTCACATTATCTATTATACCTTTTAGTCCTTATTTACACTTTCAGTTTCTCACACCAGAGAAACTATTCAGTATTTACACGTGTGTCCTATTTATTTCAATTAAGAGGATCACCTCAATGTGCATCCATTTAGCTATAAATGTCTCTAATTTCTCATTTTTTATGGCTGAGTAGTACTCCATTTTATAGAAAAACCACATTTTCTTTATCCAGTCTCCAGTTGATGGACATTTGGGCTGTTTCCAAGTTTTAGCTATTACAAACTGTGCTGCTGTGAACATGGGTGCACATATATCACTGTGGTATGATTCTTTTAATTCTTTGGGGAAGATCCCCAGCAGTGGAATAGTGGGGTCAAATGGGACTTCCAGTCCTAGTTCTTTGAGGTATCTCCATACTGATTTCCACAGTGGTTGCACCAGTCTACACTCCCACCAGCAGTGGAGCAGGGTTCCTTTTTCCCCACAGCCCTGCCAGCATTTGTTATTGGTTGATTTCGTGATAACAGTCATTCTTTCTGGGATGAGGTGGAATCTCGGCATTGTTTTCCTTTGCATCTCTCGAATGACCAGTGTTGTTGAACATTTTTTCATATGTTTATTTGCTATTTCTACTTCTTTTTCTGAGAAATGTCTGTTCATTTCAGATGCCCATTTTTGGACTGAATGTTTAAGTTTGGGAGGTCTGATTCTTTTAAGTTGTTTATAGATTCTAGATAGTAGAGGTTTCTCTGAGGGACCACAGATGAAAATTTTTTCCCACATTGTGGGTTGTCTCTTCACACAGTTGGTGGTTTCTCTTGCTGTGCAGAACCTTTTCAATAAGAAGAGATCCCACTTGTTGATTGTTCGTGCTAGTTCATGGGCAACTGAGGTTTTGTTCATAAAATCTTTTCCTACACCAAAGTCTTCAGGAGTTCTTCCTAACCTCTCTTCCAGCCGGTTTAGTGTTTCTGCTTTAATATTTAGATCTTTAATCCATTTTGATTTTATTTTAATGCATGGTGAGAGATACAGGTGTAGCTTTAGTCTTCGGCAAGTTGAAACCCAATTTTTCCAGCACCATTTATTAAAGAGGCTATCTTTCCACCTGGGAGGGTGTTTGGCTCCTTTGTTGAAGATGAGGTGGCTGAGTGTGTCTGGAGTTGTTTCTGCATCTTCTAATCTGTCCCACTGGTCCTCAGGTCTGTTTCTTTGCCGGTACCATGCTGTTCTTATCACAGTAGCTGTGTAGTACAGTTTCAAGTTGGGGGCTGTAATACCCCCTGCCATGTCTCTGTTACCTAGAATTGCTTTTGCTATTCTGTGTCTCTTCTTGTTCCAAATGAATTTGTAGATTATTTTCTCAAGGTCCAAGAAGTATGCTGCTGGGATTTCAATTGGGATTGCATTGAATCTATATAGCAGTTTTGGAAGTATGGCCATTTTCACTATATTGATCCTTTCTACCCAGAAGCAAGGGAAGTCTTTCCCTTTTCTGATATCCTCAATCTCTCTTTTCAAAGTGCTATAGTTTTCAGAGAAGAGGTCTTTGATTTCTTTTGTTAGGTTGATTCCCAGGTATTTCAGTTTTTTTGGATGCTATTGTGAAAGGAATTATTTGCCCTATTTCTCTCTCAGTGAGTCTGTCATTCATGTAGAGGAAAGCTATTGATTTGTATGTATTGACCTTGTAACCAGCTACTTGACTGAATTTGGTTATTAAGTCTAGAAGACTTTTGGTGGAGTTCTTGAGGTCTTCTATGTAGAGTATCATGTCATCTGCACATAATGACAATTTGACTTCTTCATTTCCTATCTTTATTCCTTTTATTTCTTTCTCTTTTCTAATGGCTGTGGCTAATGTTTCCAAAACTATATTGAGCAGGAGTGGTGATAGTGGATATCCTTGTCTTGTTCCTGATTTTAGTGTGAAGGATTTCAGTTTTTAACCATTTAGTATAATATTGGCTGTTGGTTTTTCATAGATGGCTTTTATCAGTTTGAGGTAGAGACCATCTAATCCAATTTTTTGTAGGGTTTTTATCATAAATGCATGTTGGATTTTGTCAAATGCTTTCTCTGCATCTATTGAGATGATCATATTTTTGTCCTTGGCTCTATGGATATAGTGTATTACATTGATTTGCATATATTGATTTGCATATATTGAACCATCCCTGCATCCCTGGGATGCATCCCACTTGGTCAGGGTATATGATCTTCTTGATGACCTTCTGCATTCTATTTGCCAGTATCGTATTAAGGATTTTTGCATTTATGTTCATTAGTGAGATTGGCCAATAGTTCTCCTTTTCAGTTGGCTGTTTCTCTGCTTTGGGGATCAAGGTGATGCTTGCTTCCAGGAATGAATGTGGGAGTATTGCTTCCCTTTCCATTTCATTGAAGAATTTAAACAGTAGTGGCAGTAGTTCTTCTCTACATGTCTTGTAGAATTCAGCAGTGAAGCCATTAGGACCTGGGCTTTTCTTAGTTGATAAGTTTTTAATTACATTTTCAATTTCATTGATTGGTATTGGGTTGTTTAAAAATTTTAGGTCTTTGTTCAACTTTGGTAATTCGTACATGTCTAGGAATATATCCATTTCTTCTGTGTTTTCCATCTTATTGGCATATAGGTTCTTGAAGTAGGTATTGACAATCCTCTTGATTTCTACTGAGTGTGTTGTGATTTCACCCTTTTCATTCCTAATTGGATGGATTTGGGCCTTTTCTTTCCTTTTTCTGATAAGGTTGGCTAAGGGTTTGTCAATTTTGTTGATTCTTTCGAAGAACCAACTCTTGGTGTCATTGATTTTTTTTTTTTGTATCATTCTCTTAGTCTCCATTGCATTGATTTCTCCTCTGATCTTTATAATTTCCTCCCTTGTATGAGCTTTGGGTTTGTCCTGCTTTTCTTTTTCTAGAAGCTTGAGGTTCAGCATCAGGTTGTTTAATTGGGCTTGCTCTGTTTTCCTAATAGGAGTATTCACTGCTATGAATTTCCCTGGTAAGACTGCTTTCATTGTGTCCCATAGATTCCGATATGTTGTATTATCATTGTCATTTAAGTGAAGGAATTGTCTGATTTCTTCTTTAATTTCCTCTGTGACCCATTGGTTCTTCAGAAGTGTTTTGTTCAATTTCCATGCGTTTATGAAATTCTTGTGGTTTCTTTTGCTATGGATCTCCAATTTCATTGCACTATGGTCTGATTATATACTGGGGATAACTTCACTTCCTTTGCACTTACCTAAATATGTTCTATGAGTGAGTATGTGGTCTATTTTGGAGAACGGCCAGTGTGCAGCTGAAAAGAATGTGTATTCTGATTTTGTGGGGAGGAAGACTCTGTAAACATCTGTTAAGTTCATTTGTTCAAGAGTTTGATTGAGTTCTAGTATTTTGTTGCTTGTTTTTTGTCTAGTTGATCTATTTGTGACAGTGGAGTATGGAGGTCCCCCACTACTATTATATTAGTGCTTATATGATTTTTCATGTCCGTTAGTATTTGTTTTATATAGTTGGGCACAATAGTGTTTGGTGCATAGATATTTATGATTGTCATCTCTTCCTCTTGGATTGTTTCCTTTACAAGGATGTAGTGTCCTTCTTTGTCTCCCTTAATCAGTGTTGGTTTGAAATCTACTTGATCTGCCAAGAGGATAGCTACTCCTGCTTTTTTTGGGGTTCCTATTGCAGGTATTGTTTTCCACCCTTTAACTTTCAGTCTGTGAGTTTCTTTTTGAGTTAAGTGTGTTTCTTGTATGCAGAATATTGTTAGATCTTGCTTCTTGACCCATTCTGCCAGTGTATTTCTTTTAATTAGTGAGTTGAGACCATTAACACTGATGGTTATAACTGATATGTACTGAGTTATCATTGTCATGACTTTTTCTTTTTGTTGGATTCTCCCCCTTTGTGTTTAATCTCTTGTTGTGCCTGATGGATTCATTCTGCTGTGCTTCCTGGGTTTGTGATACTTGTTGTCTTTTCCTAGGATAGTGTCTAAAAATTTTTTAAATGCTGGTTTGGTATTCATGAAGTTCCTAAGGTTCTCTTTGTCATGAAAGTATCTTATTTCTCCGTCAATTTTGAAAGATAGTTTTGCAGGGTACATCAATCTGGGTTGGAGGCTGTTTTCCTTTAGGGCCTGAAATACTTCACTCCAAGCCCTTCTTGCCTTGAGTGTTTGCGTTGAGATGTCTGCTGTGATTCTGATGAGCTTTCCTTTGTATGTGACTTGTTTCTTTTCTCTAATTGCTTGTAGAACTTTGTTCTTCTGTTGGGTTTCTGGAATCTTAACAGTTATATGCCTGTGTGTAGATTTTTTTTTTTTCAAGGCTAGTTGGAGTCCTGTATGCCTCACTTACCTGTATGTCAAGTTCTTTTCCCCGCTTGGGAAGATTTCTGCCATCAGTTCTGTGAACAATTTTTTTATGTCATGTGCATTCTCTCCTGTTTCTTCATTGACTCCAGTCAGTCTTATGCTATTCTTCTTTGCATTGTCTAGCAGCTGCTGGATTGATTTCTTGTGGTCCCTTACAATTTTAAAGCACTTTTTCTTTTCCTGGTCACTAATTGCAATCTTATCTTTGGTATCTGAAATTCTGTCCTCACATTGGCTCATTCTGCTGCATTGATTTTCAATGGAGTTTTTAATCTCCTGAAAATCTGTTTGCCTCTGTTTTATGCATTCCATTTGTTTCCAATGTTGGGATTCCATCCTGTTCCTCAGCTCCTCAATTTTTTTTATCTGTGTCCTCTGTAGATTTATTAATCATGTCTTACACTATAGGCACAATCTGTGCTGTTATCTGAGAAATTATTTCTGATTTCATTTTTTCCAGATCCTCTTTTGTTGCTATTTCAGGGAGTCCAGGTGGTTGAGTATCAGAGTGTTCCATCTCATTTCCCTTTGGGGTTGATGTAGGTGATCTGGAAGTCTGGTTTTGAGGCTTGTTTATGTGTCTTCTCATTTGTATGGGGCGGAGGGAGCTGGCGCCTGCGCAGCTCACCTCCTCTGTGCTGGGAGTGGTGGTATGTTGACCCAGAAGCCTTCTCCTGTGGACTGGGAGCTGTGGCACATCGACTCAGAAGCCTCCTCCTCTGTGCTGGGAGCAGTGGTATATTGGCCCAGAAGCTTCCTCCTCTGCATTCTCTTTATTTAATTTTTAAAATTTGGAGACAAAGTTCCTTAGGCTGGCCTTGAAGTCACAATCCTCCTGCTCAGCTTCACAAAGTACTGGAATGACAGGCATGTGCCACCACATCTGGCTATGAAATTGATTTTTTTAAATTTATGTTTAATTCACACATATGTTAAAATTCTTGTGGGCCTATACCTATACTGGGAACACAATCAGAAAAAGGTGTGGGTACTCTGGGAAATTAACATTGACAAATATCATATACATTGGCTACTTGCAATTGTGATATTGTCACATGTGAGTGGTCACCAATAGTTTGTTACTAATAGATAAAGTACCAAAACTTGTGGTGATTTCCCAGAGAATGTTCAAGAATAATCCTTTAAGAGATTGCCCCTCCTGACTAACGTGTTTTTCTGAGATGGAGAGAAAGGAACAGAACTTCGCCTGGCCTGCTTGGGAACCACACAGCTGGACTTATGTCCCCTGCAGCCTTAAATTAGAGCCCAGGGCCGGGAAAGGGCAAGAATGTCTACATGTGTCAGAGTGGAGTAGGTGATCCCATTCATTTCTACTGCACCACAGCACTCACCTGCCAGGGGAACCTGTGGCAGGTGCCTGCTGCTCTTCTGCACCCTCTCAGCCCAGATTTCTGCTGCTGACTTTCCAATGCAGATGCTCTGGGTTTCTCTAAAGCACTGCATTGGGATTCTTATAACACCAAGCAGAAATTGAACTGTTTTATTTATGAGTGAGAATAACCTGCCCAGGGTCCATAGTTTAACTCATCCTTCTGAGTTTTGTGAATGGATCCAACCCAAGGAGAATGTACGTGAACACATTTATCACTTGCATAACCTTCAATTCCAGGAAACTTTAACCTTCACAGTAACAACAGAGAAATTCTGCCTTTAAGATAAAATAATGTGAGTTTTTAGGCTGTTCCAGACTAACAGTTTGAATTTCTGGTTTATTAATTTTGTGATTATAGAGTTAATAGAGATAGCTGAGAGGGAAACAACGGATGGTTTAATGTTTTAATAATCAGAAGCCATTTCTGAAATTATCATTCTTTTAAGTTTTTTTTTCTTTAAACGAAGGCCCTGTACAAGGATACCATATACAATAGAATAATTAGAAAATGAAGTACAAGAAAGAAAATAGCATCCTAAATGGCCATTGTGAATATAGGTCCCATTTCCTTCAGTCTTTTATGTACATAATTTAGATAATTTTGTTTACCACTGTACCCCAGCATCCAGCAGACCTCGTGAAAAGTACTAAAATGTTCAACATGGATGTGTGGACTGGACAATCTTCTTTTTTCAATTAATTTGACACCTCAGTGCCATTTGATCAGAGTGATTACTTCCAGTCGCTTAGGCTGCTGCCACTCTTCAGTGATTAGTGGTGTCCATAAATTTAGGGGCTTTCGCTGAAAATGAATGGGCAAATTTCTGGAGACTAGATGGGCCCTGATTGTTAGGAAATCTGATTTCAGTCTGATAAAGTTTGCTTCATAAATGCAGCTTGTACAAAATGCTGTTTGCCCCTAAAATTTCCCAGGTGAGAATACTTTCCCAAATCCTTTCGATTGATGTCTCTGTCTAACCTGTCAAAATTCTTGCAGATTATCGGACCCTATTCATTATTTTCTTGCCTGAATAATGCAAGTCAATTTTCAAATATCAGGGAAGATCACAAACATGGAGCCCTCTAGTTGCTGTATTTTTAAAATTAATTTTGCTATATTCTAAACTTGATGTGAACTCTTGAGGCCACAGGATCAACAGCTCTGTGGAGCACTGAGGCCCTAGAAGGCCTGGGCACTGGGTGCTGATTGATAACTCAGGTCCTGAATCCGGGTCCTGTGCTTACCCCTAGAGAATCACTGCATGTTGAGGGTGATTCAGTTTTACCGAGTTCTTACCTAGTTCTTGCCCTTGATTTGCCAAATATGAGAGCTTCAGAGGAGTTGGGCAAAAATCAGTCGACACACCATATCAAGTGCCCTAGGAGTTCATCTGCCCCTCATTCTTGCATGCCTGTGACTGATGTGGTTGGTGGTCTTTTCTTTCCAGGTAGCCTGAAGGTTGTAAGAGGCCAGCAACATTCCTGTTTGTGTGGTTTTTTCCAGCTTGCTAGGATAAAGATTGTTTTTACTTTCAAAATAAATCCATATTCAGTTGGGTAAACAAAGAAGGAAAACCTGTGCTAGAGAAACTAAATTGGCAATTCTTGCCCTGTGAGTTGATGCTAATGTTGTGAGATTATGAATATTATCTCAAGAGCATTGAGAGCAAGACATACACAAGTTGAGGATGTGGACTCAGGGAAGACCTTCCTTAAAGGGTCTTGTGGAGGAAGAAGAGGATGACCATGTAAGGGGCTGGTCCAGTGGGGGAGCACAGAACCAAAGAACCTAGAGGCACCAGTGAATTCTGCTGAGTCAGGTCAGAAGAGGACTGGAATGTGTCCTGTACCCCTGAAGACCTCAACAAGAGCAGTTCCATCGATGGTTGGAGATAGAAGGCAGAGTGGATGTGAGGTGAGGATGAGAGATTTGGTTATGGATACCCCAGGCTGATGGAGGTGCCTCCTTTCAAGATGGCAGCCATCAGGTGAGTGAAGAGGTAGGGCAGGAACTGGTGGGGTTCAGAGGGATGTTGGAATCTTGGTGATGTTTTTATTTGTGATTGTGTTACAATTTGGGAAGGGGGTTGAAGAGAAACTCTAGGTGTGGCAGTGATGTGCTAAAGCCAGTTATTAAATTTTCAGCAAGTTTTTGATAGCCAGTGTAAAACACTTGACAGCTTAAAATGGGCCACAGTGGGAGTGTATATTCTACAGAAACCGGTGAACAGCAGCAGATCCCCACCATCAACAGCAAGAGCTGGTTGTTAAGCAGTTAAGAATACCAGCTCTGCAAATGGACGTTCTTGGTTGCCAGTTGTGTGAAACATTTTTACCTGTGGTTTACCTGCATGATCTTTCGTTGATTAGTGTCACACTGAGGCAGGTATTGCTGTTTTATTTTCATACATGAGAAACTTGCAGCACAGAGAGGTAAAGTCATTTGCCCAGTGCCCAACAGCCCTCAAATTTAGGGCCAGGATTTGAACCCGATGATGACCTGGTGCTGCACCCCTCATTCCTGCCCCTCCCATGAGTGCTGCATACCAGGAAATGTGCAGATGCTTTGGCAGGAAGCTGACCTGAATGCCTTTTTTGCTTATGAAGACAAGAATTCCCCTTAGGGTGGCGCAGCCGATGAGACATTTCAAGCGAGTAGAAAGTGTACGAAATGATGCTGTGTAGCTTAGGGAGCAGGCTGGCTTTAGAAACACAAGAAGATGCCCAGGTAGTGCAGGGGACCCTGTCGGTGGTTTGGACCTTAAAGGTGTAGGGAGTCCATCAGGTGGGAGTACATTCCTACACACTCCTCAGCTGTTCTGTTTGGGGGCAGAGGGCACAGCTTAGGGCTCTTCCAGGATTAGGCTTATGACAGGTGCACACCAGGATGAAGAAATGTAGGGATCTAGGGAATTGGGAAGAAAGCATGATTATAATAATGGACCATGGAATCTGCACAAGAGAAAGAGCATGTGGAGGCAGGAGGGGCTGGTTGAATTGAGGTTTTTGATGTGGCTGAAGCACCATGGCAGTTGGAGTAGTTGAGCTAGTTGGGAGGTAGAAGAGGATGTCTTTGAAAACTTAAACTTTGCAATGTATTTATCCTGGGATGACTCCTTTTCTCACACTCTGTTCAAGGTGTGGCTATGAAAGGGGAACAAGGGTCCTTATTGGTCAAGGGTCATTCATGTGAATTTAAAGTAGTCCAGGATGATGGCAGAAGTTGCAATGAAGAGAAAGATCTATCATGCCTCTAGAACATTTATTATTAAATAGCATATCATTGAATTCACGTATTGCTGATATTGTAGACAACTTTTTTATTAGCATGTGCCTGTGATACATAATGGACAAATTTTGCATATACGAATAGTGCTAATTTGTTGTATTCATGAGAGAGGGAAAGCATCTGCATATTTTATAATTTTTTAAAATGTTGTTTAGTACTAAGTTTAGGAGGTTTTATCAGAAGTTATTTTGAAGATTTAGACTCCATGTTGAAACTGAAAGTAAGTTTTGACATAATAAAGAAATCATAATTGGGTTACTATTCACTGAGGTTTAGCTTTTCATCAAAAACTGTACACTTATTTAAAATGTGATCTACAAACTTTGGGTAATGCAATCAGACTTTGTCCAAGTGCAAATGTCATGGATATAAATGACAACCGCAAAAGACCTGAAACTTTGATTCCTACTTTTTCTCTCTCTTGATTTTTCATGGAAACTAAGAGAACTAGCACCGGAAGCCGTAGTAAGTTACATTGAAAGCATTGCAGTTCCATTTCTTACAAAGTGGGTGAAACAAATTCATGTCACTTGCCTTGATGTATAGAGGAATTGTGTCTGTTATTCCCTTTTTGGTCCCTCTCGTGCCAGTCAAAGGAGACATTTCTCTTCCTGAAAAATAGCCAGTAGTGTGTTGCTCATGCAGGTTTTGTTTGCCCTGAACCTCCTCTCCAGACTTTTTTACTCAGTTAATATAAAACTCAACCTAACTGTGGTTTCCCCTGCTTAAGGGCCCTGCTTCCTTATGTTCTAAGTGGGATTAATTTTCATAACTTAATTTCCCAGATCCAGGAGGCAAGCTGCAGTTGCCATGGGAACAGTAACTGAATTTCCTGGCTCTTGTACATTGAACACATCAACAATGATGTTACAGTGACATAAGTATTTCTTCCTTTCCTCACTTTCATTTCCTCTTCCTCTTTTAGATGGATGATGGTTGGGGAAAGGAGAAAGAGGATTTAATTTCAAAGGCTGGTTTATCTGATCAGTACGTCACAGTACTCACCTGGCAAGTTATTTTCATGGTAATTACATCTCCAAAGGATATGCCTGTCTAAACTTTACTTCCTAGTTTAGGTACTAGTTTCAGAGTTCTCCACACATCATAGAGACCCAGGCCTAAAGGGGAAAACGGCCATCTCCACACTGTTTATTAGACTTAACCATGGCTTTGGGTGCTATGGTAAGTGAACTGCAGATTTAAAATGTTATGCTCCTTCACATTTCTTCTTAATTGCCACAAATCTTTTCTTCCCTAAAATCCAAAGACCTTCTAGGTTACATATCTATATACACATAGAGTACACTTGTCAGAGAAGTACTTGCGTTGCATTTCTGGGCCACATAATCTTTAGCCTAACATTTGCATATTAATGGATAATTGTAAAACATTATGTAAATTACACATGGTGCTGAATACATTATCAAATCAAATGGCCTTTAGGGGTAATTACAGGATGCCGCTCTGTCAACCAGGACGCTGCAGGTTGAATGCTGAACATTTCCCATAAAATGAAATATAACCCAGCCAGGGTTTATTTCCCTCCAGAGTCACAAGCTGCCTTTCAGTGTGCCTCTCCATTTTGTTAGATTAAGTATGTGTGGAGTTATATCAATTACAGAATATCAGGGATTAAAAGAATGAAGTCCTGAATGAAAAATATTAAAATGTAAAAGTGTCTTCTTAGTTTGGTGATTTAGCTAAATGTTGAGTCACAGAGAAAGTCTGGTAAATATGGATGTCTTTTGATATACTCATTCAGGTGTAATCTATTGTTTATTTAGTTATAAAGTGCAGTAGACAGTGTAGGCTCTGCAAGGTACCCTTCCTTAGTCCATTTTCTGCTACTATAAACAGAATACTGTACCTGAGACCAGGTAGTATATAAAGAACAGATATTTATTTGACTCATGGTTCAGGAATTCTACAAGTCCAAGAGCTTGGTGCAGGTTTTTGATGAGGGCCTTCAAGATTCCTTGTTCCACAGGGGGAGATGGAAGGGCAGGTAAGGACAACAGCAAGACAGATGGAGGAAAGAGTTGATTTTTGACCTTTTATCAGAATCCTCCTCGTGCAACAATCAGTCTTCTCTGAAGAAAATTACCCCACTTAAAGATAATGCCATTAATCACCTAATAGTCTCTTAAATATCCCACCTTTAGCATTACTGGATTAGGGGTGAAGTTTCCAAAACATGAACTTTGGGAGACATATTCAGACCACAGCACACAGCATTGCTAAATGACTTCATTCTTTTATTGACATTTATGTGCTCTTTGCATCACTGACTGATTTATTACTCTATTTTCCACTGTTCTAACTCAATATTCTGTAAATGGTAGTCAAGAAAATATTGTAGAAGGACAGAAAACAGAAAGGAAGGAATAGATGAAAGAAGAGAAAGCAAGAGGGAGGGAAAGAAAAAAGGCAGAAAGGAGGGAGGAGGAAGAGGAAAGAAAGAGATAGGAAGGAAAGAATTTGGGCAGTCCTGATTGCTTTCTTAAACCATATTTAAACAATGCTTTCATTTTTAGAACCAGGTGTTTTGTTTTTTATTTTTCCTGCAGAGTAGATCTCTAAATTGTGGCTGTACCTTGTGCTTTGAAGAGGCTAAGTCCATTCCTTCCTGATCTCTTGTATATTAACAACAACAACAACAAAAAACTCCTTACCCTTTTCTGACTTGACTTTTATGTAAAATGACTCTTTCCCTCCCCCTTTAATTTGACTATTTCTGGTTCTCTAAGTAAGCTGTTCTTTATTCAGTGACAACTGAAGGCGAAACATTTTATGCTAAAACACACCTGATGTTCTGACAGGTATCCCCTTTGCCAAAACAGTATAATCAATAAGCAAGTTAGGAAAATCCAAAACAGTCCTTAACTCAAAAGGTCTCTCCGTTGTGTACTTGGAAATCTGAATCTTGGTCTGACCTGTGTGGTCAGAAGTCTCCTGTATCTGAAAGTCCTTCTCTACCTTTTCTTGTCCCCTTCCACAAAAGCCTGCCATACAGTTGAGTAGAATCAAGTGACTTGAGGCTTTAGAGCAAATGCTTTGTTTAATTCTACTGTAAATAAAATAGTCAATGATCTAATAATTTTATTCAGCAAAACTAAAAAAAGCGAACTTCCAACTGAAGCTTAATGCTTTGGTCAATTGATGTAGAATTCTGCATCCTATTTCTAACCAAAAGGAAAAGAACACAATGCTCATTCTCAGTTCTGTGGCTTTCTCAGCCCTGGGGTTCAAGTTAGGTGGTTAAACCTTCATGGACCTCTTGCTGGTTCTGTGATGACTGATGAGTTAATTTAAGCCTTTAAAGGTGTGGGTAATCATTCCCACCTCACAGGTCCATTGTCAAGGTCAAAAGCAATCACAGACATGAATCCATAATCCATGCTCAGTGCATGACTTCCCTTGTAGGTGTCTTTCCTTGTTTCCATCCTCTTTCTGCGTAGCATCTCTGAAACCTCTAAAGAGATGATTGTCTTAGCTAAAATACCAACAGGCTGCATTGTGTAGGTCGATACCTGCCTGTGGGCAAGTCATTTATTTATCATTTCTTCCCTGCCTCCATTCCCAGCTCCAATTGGAGCCACTGGGTAATTTGGAACCACTGGGAGTTAATGAGAAAATGAAAGGCATTGTTTCCATTATTGCTCTGGTGCCTGGGGTTCTGGTAGGAACACTTGAGATAGGAAAAGGATAATAAGAAAAAGAAGCTTGCCTCGAGTTAAGCTGTGCTGTCCAGGGCCTCTTGCACATGACTTCAAAGCTATGTTTCCTTAAGTGGGAGTTAAAACCTTAATCTTCTTGCCAGTCAAAAATAATTCCTAACGATTAACATAATAGTGAAGCATTTGGGGCTGGCTCCGTGAGTTACCATTGATGGCAGTTTCTACTGAAAAGCAGCGGAACACAGAAATGGCTTCTGCCATACAATGAAAGAGGAAAATATAACAGCTAATTAATTGCCAATAAATAGTTCCTACTATTGTATACTAGAAGTTTGACACATGTGTTATTAGTTTCCCACAAGGAGAATTTATCTGATTTTTATGTTATTTCATATCCCAAACCTGATACATTGGTCCTCATCTTGCTTCTTGCTTTGAGAAATTTCAACCCATCACTTACGACAGGTACTGCAAAGGACTGTGACTTGCTGCCACTCACAATCTGGGTCCCCCAAACACCTTCTGGTACTAGAGCAGTAGCTGTAATGATGCCTTTAATTTTCCTATTAGTCCCCTGGGGCTCCAAATCACCAGTCTGATCTGAAAGTGAAGAAAAAGGGGACAGGAGTGATGAATGAGTGACTTGTCCAAGGGCAGGTACCGATCTACACAGGACCACCTGCTGACATTTTGGTTTATGACAAGCATCCCTTGTAGGCATCTGTGATCCCATTGGAAGAAGGGAAGACATGCAGTGAGCATCTACCCAGGATCATGGTTGGATTGTTGGCACTCAGAGCATCTGTCTATAAAACCCCGCACTGACCCTAAGTGGATCAGAACTGAGCCCCTTGGGTTCGTTGTGAGAAATATTTGGAGAAGACAGAGGAGTCAGTGTGAGGAGTTAAGAGGTTCACTGGATATTGCAAAAGGCATCAGCCTCCAGCTCTGACTGGAACATAATGATGAGGAGACTGTCCATTGCCCCAGGTGGCCCCAGTGGAAGTCCTAACTCACCACAGGTTGCAATCCACGGAGGTCATAGCTCCCTCCCCATAGTCCTTCTTGATCTTTTCTTGGATGTATTGCCATTGATACCAGCAGGCACCAGGCCAAGGACTCTAAATGCACAATTTCAGTTGATCTTCTCAACTCTCCCATGAGGCAACTATTAGGAAAAAGGGAAAGGTTCTTATCCTCCAACGAAGGTCCGAACTCATCTCAGTAAGATCACAGCTAGTAAGTAGCAGAATTGCTGCTACAATTTCATAGCCATTTTTCTTACTTAGATGACTGAATCTAGACTTTCTAAAGTAGTTCACATACCCAGAGATGGACATAGTCTTATGATCTAACCCCACTGGGTGCCTGAACTGAGAGGCTGTGAAAGAGAAACCACTTTGTGCTCTGAAGAAGGGCCTGTGCCCTCATGGAACACTCAGAGGTTATTTTCATATGGCGTGCAAAACCATGGCCCATCAGTTCCTCCAGTCAGTCTGAGGAGATCTTAGTGGGATTCCTTCATTTTTCTGACTTTCTTCCCTGGCTCCTTCTGGTTGGTGCCCCCTCTTCCTTGCCAGAGACAGGGTGGCATTGGGCATTGGTACACTTTTCGGGGCAGAAGGAAAGAGAGTACTTAGTACATGACTCCCACCTCGTTCATTTTTAAAGTGAAGCTACAGTGAAATGTGCTAAGCCAGCTAAAACTCTCCCCCAAGAGTGGGAGATGTTTTAAAAAATTTGCATCTAGGTTGTTTTACATCCTGAATAAGATAGCTTCACATTTATATGAAACCAGCCCTGTAGAATCAAAGCAAGTGGGAAGGGTAAGACATGAGCTTAGTGTTGAAGGAGACTGTGAGACTTCAGACAGAAGATCCCGCTGGCCTGAACTGAATTTTCATTGTTCACTACCTGGTGACCTATAATAATGTGTAATGTTTGCATGTGCATGTGTTCACATACATGAGTGAATCTATGTGCATGCCTGTGGAAAATTGACATCTGTCTTTTCTTTTGTCCCACTGAAGGGCTATCTTTTGCCTGTAATGATGTCCTGCCAACTTCTTTAGATTAAAAAACACCTTGCTTTTTATTTAATAATGATGGTAATTACAGAAGAATGTTTACATGTCGTTAATCTTCACAATAGAAATTTGGTAACATTATGTCAATGCCCACATTTAAAAGAAAATATTTTCTAGTCTGCAGATGCCCCAAGTAGAGTTCATTCACTAGTAGAACTTCCAGGAGCCACTTACTCCATCAAGTTTTAGATGAAACTTGGAAATGTAAAGAGAAGCTCTATTAGGCACTTTTACTGTTGCTGGGACAAAATACACTACATCCTCAATTTAAAGGAGGAGAGGTTGATTTGGGGTCATGGTTACAGAGAGTTCAGTCCATGGACAGCCTGTTCCAGTGTAGAAACAGCATGGTGGAAGGCTTTGAAGGGGTTGTTCAACTCATAGCATTCAGGAAGCAGAGGGTGGGGGACCAGAGACAGAGAGAGTCCTTCCACAGGTGATCTGCCACCTCCAACTGGGCCCCACCTCCTAACAGCACATTCAGCTATGAACATATCAGTGGATGAGTACAGTGAGTACTGTACTCCATGATCCAGTCACCTTCTGAAAGCCCCACTTCTATGGATATGAAAGTTTTGGGAAACATTATAGATCTAAACCATAACTGAAGCATTCTCCCTCATTGAGGGAGAGTACTGCTCACTGTGTGTGTGCGTGCGTGTGTGTGTGTGTGTGTGTGTGTGTGTACATGCATGTACATCTAAAGCTGAGACTACCTTCTCCTCTTCCAGCGATGGTGAATTTGCTTGGTTGAGGGAGTGTTACAGAGCCAGATAAAGCCTCAATATTTTGGGAACATCTGAGAACAAGAAAGATAAAGCCCTTGTAAAAATAAAGATCACAACTGATTTTCTTTTGTAGAGAATATCTTTTATGAAATCCTCTTGCCTTAGGAGAACTTGACTTTGACTTCCAAATGGCTTTCCCATTGTAGGTGACAGGATCTAACCTACAAACATCAAGCTGTGCCTGTGGAAAGGACTTTCAATCCTGTGAAGTTAGATAATGGCATAAAAAGTTATTGATTTTTTTCAAAAACAAATGACAACCATATAGCATGGTATCAGTGATTTTAATTTCTTAAATCAAAGTTAGGTTGCAAATCCTACCAAAGACTTTACAAAAGGAAAAAAATATCATGTAAAAATGTTGTCGGTAATATGATTAACTTCAAAGTCATTAATGTCTGCCTTGTTACATGTTTGTTTCAGTTGATTTCACTGTCATGTAGTAAGCACCCTTCTCTTCCTCTTCTGGGTTATACCTAACATGCTAAAAATAAAACACAAATATTTTTAGCACTTACCATGTCCTGGACATTCTGCTAAGGATTCTTACATTTATCTCTTTAAATATTCAAGCCATCATATGAGACAAGTTGCTACATTTTGGATATGATGTGTTCTCAAAGGCCCATGTGCCAAAGGCTGGGTCACTCAACTATGATGCTGTTGGGAGGTGATGGAACCTTTAAAGGTAGGATCTCCTGGAAGAAGACTAGGACATGGGAGGCATGGACTTGTAGGGTACACTGGGACCCTGCCCCTTCCTTCTCTCTGTGTCTTTGCTGCCATAACTCGTGTAGCTTCCTCCACCAGGCACTTCCCACCATGATTTACTGTGTAAATGATTTAATGCAAAATACCCAGGTGATCATGGATCAAAACATCTGAAGTCTGAGCCAAAATAAACCTTTCCTTGTTCTAAGTTGACTATCTCAGGTATTTTGTTACAGTGCTAAAAAGCTGATATATCTACCATCTTAATCTTCATTTTATAGATAAGAGCTCATGTTCAAAGATCCAGCACAGCTATCACAGATTTCACAGCTGAAAGGAGAACAACTAACAATCAGAACTCAGGACTCTGATTCCAAACCAATCACACCACCATTGCTGGGATCCACTGTTCTTGCCTTGAGTGTGCCATTGTATTTCTTCTTCTCCTCTCCTTCCCACCACTATGTGCACGCCTGGACAAATACCAAATCATCTATCTTGGTGGGGGATGTGTCCACTAGAGTCTGAAAACCTTCTCTTTAATGTCCCCAGGAGTCCCATCCTTTAGACCTTGCAGTCCTGGCTAGGCTGAACTAATCAATTGTTTACATGGAAAGAACCGAAAATTGAGCATTTTCTTCCATCTTCCATGTCTTTGCCTTCCCCTTTAGGGATATCCTGTTTGGTTTTCACTCTGGCCTTCTAGCCCAGTTGACCATGATTTGATTGCTATTTGCTCACAGCAGCTGCCTTTGGTCTGAGCTGGTACTACTGGATGGCTGCAGCAGGAATTCTGAAGAATGGAGCAGCCAGAATTATTTATCTCATGGTGAACTGATGCATGAGAAGCTGCCCTGCCCAGTGCCCCTGTCAGGAAAGGCACTTAGAAGAAATGGCAACTGTTGTTGCTTTTTAATCACTGTATTTCTTCCCTCCTGGGTATGCTGACCTTGTAAAGAACTGCCTAGAGATCTGTACTCAATAAAAATAGCTTGTGTTTATAAATCATCCTTCCCCCAAAGTGTAAGAACTTCTCCACAAATTTTACTAGAACTAATATCTTCTTGAAATATTTTTAAGAACAGCAGGCCATTGTAAACTGTAAATTGTTTCTGGGCAGGATGATGCTTGTACATTTCTCTTATTCCTCCCAAAGCACCAGTGTTTACTAAATATTGTGTGGTTAATTGGTTCCTAATTAAGGTTAAACTCAGTGCTAAATCTTGATGGATTATAGGGCTGTTCTTCCAGCCCAGGCCTGAGGAGAGCATCTCCTTTAGATTGTCGCAGCCCACAGTATGGTTGGTCCATCTCTGCTGTGCAACATTCACATTAGATAACCATGGGGACAGTGGTCATCCCTGCAGTTGACACTGTTAATGAGGATGCAGTGCCCCAGTTGTGGGTGCCACCAGGCCCACAGATAAGACTTATTGGAGACGTGGTGAGCTTGTGCATTGCCCAGACAACCGCTCCTGCTCAGAATCCCAAGAGAAAGATCCAATAAGAGATTCTTCCTTCCAAGAGCTGGAGCTAATAATACCTCGTTGAGCACTGATTCCCTAGTTGGCTGGGCAGACTCTGCTATTAGATGGCCAGAGATGATGTTTCACTGGTTCTTGGGAGATGGACAATGAGCTCTGTGGACCTTGACTGTTGAACCTTTGACTCTAGATTCATATGCATACTGAAATTCTGAATGAAATCTGTATAATTATGGTCCCAGGAGTCATTTTTTGGCTCCTGCTCTACTATTGATTGCCAAAAGGCAATGAAATTGAAGCTCCAAAAAAGGAATTCAGCTTGCCCAGATTCACACAGCTAAGTTGTAGGGATGGATTTCACGCAAATCTTTTAACCTCTATTTCTATACAGTACATGATGCTGCTTCTAGTTTAGACATGTCATTTTCTATAGAAATTCCAGGTCTTTGTTCCTTGTTATTCTTCTGTATCATTGTCCACTAGTCATGGAGGCCATTTGATCATACTCATGCTAGTGTTCAGTGTTTATGGTGCTTGAGATGAGTCATGCATTCATTTTGACATGGGTGATGGGGAGACATGCTTGTTGTGGGAAAGCTAAATTATAAGCTCCTTATAAATCTGTCCCCTAAGTGATGGAAGGCGCACAGTTCTGTTGTTTGTAAGCAGTAGCATTCCTGCTAGGACAAGAAATGCAATACATATGCTAATATGTACATGAATGGTTGGAGAAAAGGTTTGAATCAAAGCAGCTTATCTGCTTCACATTCACAGGCAATGGAAATTGAAAAATTTCAGCAGGTTTGTAATGAAGGTGGGAGAGGTGCCAGAAACTAGAGATTGCTACTTAGTGGTGCCTTCCGTTGAATTACTGTAGACATTCTTGGCCTATAAGCAACTGGATAAAATGATTGCCAACCTTGAAATGCTAAGATTCTGTAAAATATCACATATCAGCCAGAGGTGGTGGTGTGCACCTGTAAACCCAGCACTCTGAGAGGCTGAGAGGCAGGAGGATCACAAATTCAAGTCCAGCCTGGAGAAAAAAAGAAGAGATTGCCAAAACAAAACAAACAACAACAAATCCCCCACAGAGTATATATTAGAAAAATTCCTCAGGTACCTTAACTATACTATAAATAAACACAAGTTTTTAAATTTACCTATAATTGAGATTATACAAAATGCTAAACTTTGTTTTCTTTTCTTACCATCTTCTAAGATTTTCTTATAGCATTTAATAAAATGTTAGCACATTTTGGTGTTACTACTAGCCTCAAAGCAAAAGGGCTCCTTGGAATTTTGTATATTGCTTTACTGTAATAAAGGCCACTTCCCTTCTTGCAGTGGAGTTCTTGAGCCTGTAGCCAATTCTTGCCTCTTCCCAAATCTTTGAAAACAGGGACCATGTCTCAGGCATCTTTATAGTAGTCAGCTAATCAGTGTATGCTAGGCGAAGGAGGACGAATGTTAAGTGGATTCTAAAAACAGTATCCCTGACAAAATTTTAAACAGATTATTGAAAATTGTAGTTTTTAGTGTTTATAAGAGAAAGTAGTAGCATATACTTACAGCCAGGTTGGGTTCATTAAATTTAATTTCTATCAGAAAATCACTTTTCTGTCAGAAGTAGTCACATGATAAATTAGGCAGGTGCTCTAAATATAGTGTATCTGAATGTGGGCATGAGGGCGTGTTTTGAGAATTTCTTAGACTGATTTGTCTAGAAGGAGCTTGGCTCTGTTCTTGGTGATGTGTAGTTTTAAAGATTTGAACCTAGCTTCTGAATAGAACAAGACAAATTTCACTGACCAGAATTTTCTTTCAAAATTCCCCAAAACCAAGAAGTGTATTTCATAATTAAAGATTTATAATATCCCAATAGACTGAAACTATGGGGCAGATATCAAAATCAGCTTAATCCTGATAGAATTCTTCACTTATATTTTTAATGTCAGTTCAACAAGTGTATAATTGAGGAGAGTTTGATCTGTAACTCTGGGTAAAACACCTGGGAATTTGAGTTAACAACATTGTCAGTCTACACCTGGGGTAAATGACTGTTAAGTAAAATCATCACAGTACAAGGCTACACTTACAGACAGTTTCCAGACCAAGAAGGGAACTAACAGTCCCATGACAAATATACTTGCCTCTGGATGTGGTTGGGCAGAAGGGATCATTCTGGCATACATATTTTAAGAAAGGCTTTGGCAAGTAAAAGTATATTCAGAAGAAAGTAATGATATCTCAAAGCAACAGTCAATGAAATGGTGTATGATTTGCCTTGTGGAGAGAAGGCTAGGAGGAGACACAATAACTCTCGTCCAGTATTTCAAGGACTGTCATGGGAAAAGAATCTGGACTTACTGCTTATTACTCTAGAGGATAAACTAGAACTGATGTGTTTGGGAGTTTTAGAAAACCAGATAAATTTTGTTTGGTTCTTTAAACAAATAAAAATACGCTACAAAATCATGAGACACTGCCCCTGGTCTAACCATTTACATGACCATTTTAGTGGAGGTTGCTAAGCCCAGGTTAGAATTTTCTCATCATATTTTCTTCTTGTGCACATATATATTAACTTACTTAAAAAGTATATGACCTGAAGGATTTTTTTCTAAATGGATTTCCCCCATGTCTGGAAATGCAGATTCTTAGAGCAATGTTTTAACAAAAGTAAGGGTAGAAGAGCAGCTGGACTCTTTCTTCCTGATACACACCTAACCCCAGGTTGTCAGTTGAACAGCCCATGAACTGCTGTCACTTGTGTCCTGCTTTTTTGTGGAAGAGGTTTGGATTGCGGTTTTAGAGAATAGACAAACAGGGCCTGGGGTTGGCGCTCTCCGTGGTGCTGAATAAAGGAGCAGCCTGCCAGGCTTTCTCCCAGGGTAGTTCGCTTCTCCCTTATCCTGGCCCTATGACAATTAAGCATACACCTCTCCCTTGCTGATGTATCTCTGCATTATGGCTGCAAACCATATAGACTGTGTCTTTACCTCAAGCCTTCTGAATATTCTGCCTGCTTGAGCGTAAACCCAGCTAGCACCCCTGACCTATGCCTCCAAAGATGAGTTAGTCAAGAGATTGGAGAGAGAGCTGCAGCAGACAAAATATCACATTCATAGGTCTATATTGACTTATTAAGCAATTACATTTCCTCTCATTCCCAGAGTCATCTTGTGATACCTGTTCCTTGATTCTTAGCAAACGTAGACATGAAGGCAAATATTAGCTACGATGGGTTTCTACCTGAGAAAGAGAGCTGTAAGGGTTTGATGAGGCTGCTAATAAGTTGGACATAAGCATCGGATGCTTTTCTTTGTGCTTTTGATTTCTCTTGTACATACACAACACAGTCCTTTGTGGCTGGAGTTACCAATTCTTTAAAGGGGCCTTGTCTGAAATGAAAAAGAATTGAGTAAAGTTCTCCAGGTGACAACTAGAAGTACGACATTGGCAGAATATCTTCTTTTAAAAAAGGCAATTACTGATTAACTTGAGCTGTGCACAACAGACATTCTGCAGGGGAGAGGACAGCACTGCTGGGCCATCTGAGAGGGTGCTTCTGCCCTTTTGCAGGGTCTCAGACAGAGAGAAATTGCTGATGGGCCCATTGGCTCCCATGGGGGCAGGGATCTGTGACTGAGCTCAGATGAGAGGATCTTGGGAACCTCAGACTTCAAATGAAGGTGAAGGAGCTGCCAAAGAAAAAGAAGAGTGTGAATCACAAGGGAAGGACAAGTCTGAGGACCTCTGCTACTTAATGACAGATTAACTTATTTAAAAGCCTGTGCAAAGACAAACCACTTCAGGCTTATAAATTACATAGCCAGATTTTAATGGAAAAATTTCCTTGAGGAAAGGATTCATTCAAAGTACTTCACTGGTTATAATTCACAGAACATTGCTACACCCAATCATGCAGTCAGTAAATGCTTTCCATGATTCATGTGAGTTTGAGAGAAAGAGAGAAAAAATATCTCTTGGACATAAGGGAAAAAATACAAACAGAATTTCAGGAAATATAACAAGCAGAACATTTAATCATCAGGACTCATCCAGTGAGATTCTGTGATTGAGTAATATTTTCTATAAAGGACTAGAAGAGTGAAAAATGTGTAGTCTTTCATAATTTACAACCGTCTTTTAACATCTGGTCAAACTCAAGGTCAGATTTATGAATACATCTTAGAAAAAAACAATCTAAAATGGGAAGTCATTAAGGAAACAGCCCATTTATTGAGTAATTCTCTTAAAGTTATTTTTTTCTGAAATGTTCTCCAGAGCCAAGGTGTCCCACTGTTCATTTGAAAAGCTCTTATTAGCATATCTCACCCAGCATGTTCAGGGGGCCAATTAGAGGAGGACCATTTCTCATTGTTCCTCATCCCCTTACTATTAAAGTTCTTCCCAGAGTTGTGGTCCTACTTAATTCTACTCTGAAAGAAAACAGTGTCACAAAATGGCTCGCATCAAGCACTCTGTATTTGCCAGTGGGGGAAGAAAGATGAAGGTATGGAGGAAAGAATTTCCATGGGAAATTCCACAGTTAAAGCAGGGCATTCTCCCCAGTGCTCTGGGGGAAAAACCAGACCCTCCTTCTGGACTGTAGTCTGTGCCTAAATTGCCCTCTGGATGGTGGCTAAACTTCAGTTGGAACAAACTATATATCAGCAACAAGTATTTGATTTTCTTCCACTGAAGTAGAGAGGAGATGTGATAAAAACATTTCAAGCTAGTCAGCCTCTGAACTTGACTTCCACATTATCTAGTAGGAATTTTTTTTTGGTTTTATGCAATAAACTGTACAATATGATTTTATATATATAATATAATTAATGATAATTACTTCAGGCAAGCCAATTAACATATTCCTCATTGCACGTACTTACCCCCTCCCCCATGTGTGTTTGTGATGAAAGCACCTAAAATCTCTCTTAGCTAATTTTCAGGACACAATATAACAATAAGTGTAGTTCTCTTGCTGTACTTTAGATCTCCAGATTTATATGAATGACCTCAGAGAGTTGCTGTAAGGCACTTGACCATGGTAGTGCACAGTAACTGTTGACTCTTTCAAGGTTGTGATAAGCACGTTTAAAAAACAGAACTAGGAAGGAAGTTTTATTCCTGCCAATTAGTGTCAGAATGCTCAAACACCTAGCTCTCACTCTCCTGACTCTGAAAGTCTTATGGCTGCACATTAAGTTGTTGATGGATCCATCTACTCTTGAAAAGGGTCTCCAAGGGGACAGCTCTCTTCCAGTCCCATGATTGAATGTGACAGAGAAGGCTGCTGACTTAAGCTCTTGCTTCATACAGTTATCCGAACAAAAAAAGATAAAACATAAGCCCCCAAAACAAGCCATATTTGGGTAGGCAAGCCTAGACAGGTTGATATGATATGAGACTTAAAATTTAAAAAAAAATTATTAAGGTAAATGCTTTCTTTTCTGATGGCTGGAATGGCAGAATGACAGAGGAGAGGAAAATAAAATTTTAATCCAAAAGCAGATAGAGAGGGACTCAGTGGATATGAGGTTTTTGTTTTGTGAAGATGAAAATGTTCTAAAAATAGATTGTGATGTTAGTTGCTCAGCTTTCAGGATACATTAAACTCCATTGACTTATATACTTAACTGGGTTAATAATATGGTATGTGCATCATGTCTTAATTTAAAAGCTGGTATTCTCCAGTAGCACAAATATGAAAGAGAAGGGCGTTGAGTCCAGACCCTTATAGATTTGTATTAATAGTTGAATATCCTTGAGGAGACTGCCTGCTATCTCTGCATCTCAGTTTTTTCACCGCTCCCATGGACATCAGCAAACCCCTGTGTAGATGTTGTAAGAACTGTCTGTAAACATCTACCAGAATGCTTCATTTATAGAAAACCCCTCTGCAGTGCTAGTTACCTGGGAGAGGCAAAAATGTTGATGTATTGATAGCAATAGATGATGAACCTTTAGGATGAGAGTACAGAGCCCTTAGGAAGCCCCTGTGAGAGAAGATTTGACCATCCCATTTCAGGATCTATGTCTTTACCCAAACTTAATGTCTTAAAAGAGACATTTGAGGGACGCCCTACTGAGGTCCAGAGTCATGCAGAACACGCCGAATCAGCCCGCTGCAGACAGGCAGGTCTGCACATCCCCTACCAAGGTCCCAAGTTGCGCAGAATATGCCAAATCAGCCCGTGCCCTGGCAACAGTCCACTGGACCCGCCCCCCCCCCCCCCGCTCCTCTGTACAGCCACCTGGTTCCATACTACAAAGACGCAGAGGACATCGGACCACCAGACCATGGTACTGAGTCCCACAGCTCCCGGCCCAGAGGTAGGGGCTTCTGAGCCACCGTCCCACTGCTCCTGGTCCAGAGGAAGGGGCTTCCCGGCCACCATCCCTCCTGCTGCTCCCAGCCCAGAGGAGAGGGCTTTTGGGCCACTATCCCGACCCCTGCTCCCGGCCCTGTCCCACCTCTCCCAGCTCAGAGGAGGTAATCCATGCAGGCGCCAACAGCCCCCCCCCCAGTCAAAATGAGAAAATATGTAAATAAGTCTCAAAACCAGACTTCCAGATCACCTACAGCAACCCCAAAGGGAAATGAGATGGAAGACTCTGAAACTCAACCACCTGGACCCACTGAACTGGCAACAAAAGGGGATGTGGAAAAAATGAAATCAGAAATAATTTCTCAGATAACAGGAGAAATTGTCTCCCTAGTAAAAGACGTGATTAATAAATCTAGAGAGTAGCTGAGGAACATGAGGGAATCCCAACATAGGAAACAAATGGAATCCATAAAACAGATGCAAATAGATTTCTAGGACATGAAAAACTCCATTGAAAGTCTACACAGCAGAATGAGCCAATGTGAGGACAGAATTTCAGATATAGAAGATAAGATTGCAATTAGTGACCAGGAAAAGAAAAATTGCTTCAAAATTATAAGGGAATATGAGAAATCAATCCAGCAGCTGCTAGATGATGCAAAGAAGAATAACATAAGACTGATTGGGCTCAATGAAGAAACAGGAGAGACTGCAAATGACATAAAAAATCTCTTCACAGAAATAATGGCAGAAAACTTCCCAAGCAGGGGAAAAGAGCTTGACATACAGATAAGTGAGGCATATAGGACTCCAAATAGCCTTGATCAAAAAAAATCTACACATAGGCATATAATTGTTAAGATCCCAGAAACTCAACAGAAGAACAAAGTTCTCGAAGCAGTTAGAGAAAATAA
Source organism: Heterocephalus glaber (assembly GCF_053883595.1). Lineage (NCBI taxonomy): Eukaryota > Metazoa > Chordata > Mammalia > Rodentia > Bathyergidae > Heterocephalus > Heterocephalus glaber. The sequence goes on from NW_028258381.1 coordinate 31,588,971, forward strand.
ACAAATCACATACAAAGGAAAACCCATCAGAATCACAGCAAACTTCTCAACACAAACCCTCAAGGCAAGAAGAGCTTGGAGTGATGTATTCCAAGCCCTAAAAGAAAACAGCCTCCAACCCAGATTGATGTACCCTGCAAAACTATCTTTCAAAATGGATGGAGAAATAAGATACTTTCATGACAAAGAGCACCTTAGGAACTTCGTGAATACCAAACCAGCACTCCAAAAAATTTTACACAATATCCTAGGAACAGACATTGAGGATCACAGCCCCAGGAAGCAGAGCAGAATGAACCCCTCTGGCATGACAAGAAATTAAATGTAGAGGGGGAGAACGCAACAAAGAGAAAAAGTCATGGCAATGACAAGTCAGTATGTTTCAGTTATAACCATCAATGTTAATGATCTCAATTCACCAATCAAAAGAACTAGACTGGCAGAATGGATCAAGAAGCAAGATCCAACAATATGCTGCATACAAGAAACACACTTAATTCAAAAGGAAACTCATAGACTGAAAGATAAAGGATGGAAAGTAATACTCCATGCAACAGGAACCCGAAAAAAAGGAGGAGTAGCCATCCTCTTTGCAGATCAAGTAGATTTCAAGCCAACACTGATTAAGAGAGACGAAGAAGGACACTACATCCTTGTAAAGGGAACAATCCAAGAGGAAGAGATGATAATCATAAGTATCTATGCACCAAACACTAGTGCACCCAACTATATAAAACAAATACTAACGGACATGAAAAGTCATATATGCACTAATACAATTGTAGTGGGGGACCTCAACACCCCACTGACACAAATAGATAGATCAACTAGACAAAAAATAAGTAATGAAATACTAGAACTCAATCGAACTCTTGAACAAATGAATTTAACAGATGTTTACAGAGTCTTCCACCCCACAAAATCAGAATACACATTCTTCTCAGCTGCACATGGGTCATTCTCCAAAATAGACCACATACTCACACACAGAACATGTTTAAGTAAGTGCAAAGGAACTGAAGTTATCCCCTGTATATTATCAGACCATAGTGAGATGAAATTGGAGATCCATAGCAAAAGAAACTCAAAAAATTTCATAAACACGTGGAAATTGAACAACACACTTCTGAATAACCAATGGGTCACAGAGGAAATTAAAGAAGAAATCAGACAGTTCCTTCAATTAAATGACAATGACAGTACAACATATTGGAATCTATGGGACACAATGAAAGCAATCTTACCAGGGAAATTCATAGCAGTGAATATGCATATTAGGAAAACAGAATGAGCCCAATTAAACAACCTGATGCTGAACCTCAAGCTTCTAGAAAAAGAAGAACAGGACAACCCCAGAGCTCATACAAGGGAGGAAATTATAAAGACCAGAGGAGAAATCAATGCAATGGAGACTAAGAGAATGATACAAAAAATCAATGAAGCCAAGAATTGGTTCTTCAAGAGAATCAAGATAATTGACAAACCCTTAAGCAACCTTATCAAAAAGAGGAAAGAAAAGGCCCAAATCCATGCAATTAGCAATGAAAAGGGTGAAATTACAACAAACCGAGCAGAAATCCAGAGGATCATCAATACCTACTTCCAGAACCTATACACCAATAAGATGGACAACACAGAAGAAATGGACAGATTCCTAGATACATATGAATTACCAAAGTTGAACGAAGAAGACCTAAACATTCTGAACAACCCAATATCAACCAGTGAAATTGAAAATGTAATTAAAAACTTATCAACTAAGAAAAGCCCGGGCCCTGATGGCTTCACTGCTGAAATCTACAAGACATTTAGAGAAGAACTGCTGCCACTACTGTTTAAACTCTTCAATGAAATTGAAAGGGAAGCAATACTCCCAAATTCATTCCTGGAAGCAAGGATCACCTTGATCCCCAAACCATAGAAAGACCCAACCAAAAAGGAGAACTATAGGCCAATCTCACTAATGAACATAGATGCAAAAATCCTTAATAAGATACTGGCAAACAGAATGCAGAAGATCATCAAGAAGATCATACACCCTGATCAAGTGGGATTCATGCCAGGGATGCAGAGATGGTTCAACATACACAAATCAATCAGTGTAATACACTATATCAATAGAGCCAAGGACAAAAACCAGATGATTATCTCCATAGACGCAGAAAAAGCATTTGACAAAATCCAACATGCATTTATGATAAAAACTCTACAAAAATTGGAATAGATGGTCTCTACCTCAAACTGATAGAAGCCATCTATGAAAAACCAACAGCTAATATCATACTAAATGGTCAAAAACTGAAATCCTTCACACTAAAATCAGGAACAAGACAAGGATGTCCACTATCACCACTCTTGTTCAATATAGTTCTGGAAACATTAGCTGTGGCAATTAGACAAGAGAAAGAAATAAAAGGAATAAAAATAGGAAATGAAGAAGTCAAATTGTCATTATTTGCAGATGACATGATACTCTATATAGAAGACCCCAAGAACTCCACCAAAAGTCTTCTAGACTTAATAACCAAATTCAGTCAAGTAGCTGGTTACAAGGTCAACACACAAAAATCAATAGCTTTCCTCTACATGAATGACAGATTCACCGAGAGAGAAATAGGGCAAATAATTCCTTTCACAATAGCATCCAAAAAACTGAAATACCTAGGAATCAACCTAACAAAAGAAATCAAAGACTTCATCTCTGAAAACTATGGCACTCTGAAAGGAGAGATTGAAGATGATATCAGAAAATGGACAGACTTCCCCTGTTCCTGGGTAGGAAGGATTAATATAGTGAAAATGGCCATACTTCCAAAACTGCTATATAGATTTAATGCAATTCCAGTTGAGATCCCAGCAGCATACTTCATGGACCTTGAGAAAACAATCCAAACATTCATTTGGAACAAGAAGAGACCCAGAATAGCAAAAGCAATTCTAGGTAACAGAGACATGGCAGGGGGTATCACAATCCCCAAGCTGCAACTCTACTACAAAGCTGCTGTGATAAAAACAGCATGATACTGGCAAAGAAACAGACTTGAGGACCAGTGGAACAGATTAGAAGATGCAGAAACAATGCCAGACACACTCAGCCATCTCATGTTCGATAAAGGAGCCAAACGCCCTCACTGGAGGAAAGATAGCCTCTTTAATAAATGGTGTTGGAAAAATTGGGCTTCAACTTGCCAGAGATTAAAACTAGACCTGTATCTCTCACCATGCACTAAACTAAAATCAAAATGGATTAAAGATCTAAATATTAAAATAGAAACTCTGAACCAGTTGGAACAGAGGTTAGGTAGAACCCTTGAAGACATCGGTGTAGGAAAAGATTTTATGAACAAAACCTCAGTTGCCCGTGAACTAGCACAATCAACAAGTAGGATCTCTTCTTATTAAAAGGCTTCTGCACAACAAGAGAAACCACCAGCAGTGTGAAGAGACAACCCACAATGTGGGAAAAAATCTTCACCTGCTCTTCCTCAGACAAAGGTCTACTATCTCAAATCTATAAAGAACTTAAAAAGATCAGACCTCCCAAATTTAAAGGCCCAATCCAAAAATGGGCATCTGAAATGAACAGACATTTCTCAGATAAAGAATTCGAAAAAGCAAATAAATACATGAAAACATGTTCAACATCACTGGTCATTCGAGAGATGCAAAGGAAAACAACGCTGAGATTCCACTTCACTCCAGAAAGAATGGCTGCTATCATGAAATCAACCAATAACAAATGCTGGCGGGGCTGTGGGGAAAGAGGAGCCCTGCTCCACTGCTTGTGGGCTTGCAGACTGGTGCAAGCACTGTGGAAATCAGTATGGGGATACCTCAAAGAACTAGAACTGTAAGTCCCATTTGACCCTGCTATTCCACTGCTGGGGATCTTCCCCAAAGAATTAAAAGAATCATACCACGGTGATATATGTGCACTCATGTTCATAGCAGTACAGTTTGTGATAGCTAAAACTTGGAAACAGCCCAAATACCCATCAACTGGAGACTGGATAAAGAAAATGTGGGGTTTTTTAAATAAAATGGAGTACTACTCAGCCATAAAAAATGAGAAAAAGAAGACATTTATAGCTAAGTGGATGCACATTGAGGCAGTACTCTTAAGTGAAATAAATAGGACACACATGTATAAATACCGAATAGTTTCTCTGGTGTGAGAAACTGAAAGTGTAAATAAGGACTAAATGTATAATAGGTCATGTGAAATAGGAAGAAAAGGGGCAAAGGGGAAGGAAGTGGGAGGTCTAGGGGAAAGGATAGAAGGGAATGGGATTAATATGAGAAAATGGAAAAATAGAAACAAAGTCTTTGTATGTAGGGAGGGGTGGAGGGGTTGAAGGGAGGGCTGGGCAAGGGTGAAAAATAAGAACCAAGAGAGATTACATAAAGGTGCAAATTTCCAATGATGAATGCCATTATATTGTATACCTAAAATGTACCAATGATTAGAATGAATAATCGATAATGCAAAATAGGAAGAAAAGGTCCAAAGGGGTAGGGGTAGTGGGAGGGTCAGGGGAAAGGAAAGAAGGGAAAGGAAAAATGCTGAGAAATGGAAAAAATGGAAATAAAGTCTTTGTAAATAGGGAAGGGTGGAGGGGGTGAAGGGAGGGCTAGGAATGGGGAAAAAATAAGAACCAAGATGCATCATGTAAAGGTACAAGTTCCCAATGAGAAATGTAATTGTGTTGTATACCTAAAATGTACCAATAAAAGAATTTAATAAAGTGCAAAAAAAAAAAAAGAAAGAAATCAGCAATGCAGAGAAAAAAAAAGAGATATTTGATTTTATTGTGTTTCTTCGAAGAGCTTCTCTTTCTTCACCCATTCACTGAACTAAACTGGGGGGAAAAATCAACAAATTCAGCTAGGTGAAGATGAGGTTCGAAATCAGACACAGTTAATTTGTAAGTTCTTCAGGAAAGGTGAGCAGTTTGAGACTGTCTACAATTTTGCCCCTGGTTTGCCTTCAAAGGGGAAAGCTTAATTGCAAAAGAATGGTGCTGGGCCCATCGTTGTGCTTAACTCAAAGGGGCGATTTGGCCACAGCTGAATAGTCTTTCAAAGGGTTGATATGGGCAGAAGAGACTCCCTTCCAAACAGCTGAGCCAGGAGCCCTCTAGGTGTCACATGTTCTGGGTCCAGGTGGTGTTAATAGGCACTTAGCAGCTATCCTTTTCCAAGATGCAGTAGTTTCCACTTTAAAAGCTGACATTCCAGTGGGAAGATAAAGACAAATTAAAAATAAGTAAGTACAAATCATACCAAGTTATGACCAGAGTAGAGAAGAGCAAGCCAGTGCTATTTGTGGGTCTGCCCAACCACAAAACTTCCACTGGGCTCATTGAGAACATCCCTGTGCATCTCCTTCTCTCTGTGAAACAGGAGAAAAGCTGCATACATCAGGAAATGTAATCCAAGCCTTTTCAGCAAGTACTGGGTGTTGTGGGCCAGTGGGATTTCATGCAAATAGGCTGCTATAGTCATCCTCAGTATCCCCCTAGTCCAGGGATGTGCAAATCCCTTCTATTAAGTGACACAATATTTACAAATAACTACATACATACTCCTGCATGCTTTAAATCATGTCTAGATGTCTTATAATATCTAATACAATGTAAACGTTATGTCAGTAAGTGTTGTACAGTTTTGCTTAGAGAATAATGACAAGAAAAAACCTGTACAGGTTCAATAAGGTGCAGGGTTTTCTTCTGAACATTTTCCATCTGTGGTTAGTTGAATCTGAGACACGTAACCAGAGGGTATGGAAGGCCAATTGTTCTTAAACCCTGTTTTTTAAACTCCTAGAAAATAGAGTTGCTACAGGATTCCAAGGTAAAACCATATGCAAGAAAGCACCTTAAAAATGTAAAAGGATTTGGGGTAGGAATCACTCTGATTGTCTCCTGAGATGTTTGTAAGTCTTTCTGTGACAACTTTCAAACATACATACCTTTGCTTATTTACTTATTTTGTCTGTTGCCAAGAATAAAATAAATGTTGTGTTTCACACTCAGGCTAGGCTTTGGCTTTAGAATGACATCATGTGCCAACAGGGAACAGATCCCAAGAGAAAGACATCTACCCCCTGACACCAGTAGGACAGGAGTGTGTTTCAGCATCCCAAGTAGCAGAATAATCATAATGATGCTGCAGAGGCTCAGGAAAACAGTTTTCATCTATGCTCTTATAAAAGAATCCGAATCGGTCACCACAATGCAAAGAAATTATTTCATTTTTCTCATTGAAGGAGATTTATTTTGTGAGTTTGTGATTCGTAGGTTCCTGGCCAGGTTTTAATTCATAAATCAATACTAGCAGGCACGGTGGTTCTGAACTAGAGGGCTGTGTGGCCTGGAGATGGGTTTGATTGTCACAGCTGGTTAGGGAGGGCCATTGGCATCCAGGCTGTGAAGCATCCTCCACTGAGCAGAGCAGTTCTTTCTCAGCAAACATCAGTAATGCATGAACTTCAAGATGGGAAAATTTCATTCTGCAAGGATTTTTCAGATCAACTGTCATAGGAAATATTTAAGATAGTGACATATTCTGATCAAAGAAATCAAAGTCTCTCTTTTTAAGATGTTTTTAAAACTGCGATGTCTCTTACAAAGAAGTTAGAAAAAGAAAAAAAATTTTGTATAACACAAGTTTTTTTCCAGAGGCCATTTACCTACTTGCCTCAACTGAGCACACAAAGATCTCTTGCTGACAAATAATTTCAAGTTTATGCACTGAAGTTATACTCTGTTGGGGGAAAACTCTTGATCAGAGGGGGTTCATTCTGGTTGAGGTCCAGTTCAGGCATGTGTGTGGCTGCAAGTCATGGTTATGCTGTGGTAGCCAACCTGGGCTCAGCCATCCCTGGGGGCAACTCTGCCCTTGGTATCCATATTTGGGGAAGGGACCTGAACCCACTTCTGTGATCAGCCCAACTCTCTTGTATGTTTTAAAGCTCATACAAAATAGCACGTATCTGGTGTAGAGAGAGGGAAAGGCTGCAACAGGAAGGTATGAGTGATTAATGAGCTATTTCTATGTTTGTAACAAGCTATTTTGTTAAATTGGACTATAATGTGAAATGCCAGGTTGTTTGTATCCAACAAACATATACGCTGCGGAGAGCAGGAGGCTGGGGACAGAAGAGCAGGCAGCCACGGCCCTGCTCCTGAACATACCATTTATGTGGCTCGGTTCTTTGGCTTTCTCCTTTGCAAGCTGAATAAGCAACAACAACAACTGCCTAAGACAATCTTTTTTTAAAGTATCACATTATATTGCCCCTCAGTCATAATTTCCTTACATGGGAAACTGTGACTTTTAAATCTAGAAGGAGAATTTATTTCATTGGTGAACACAGTGATTTGCTCCCAGCTTCTGCAGGTCTCTTTCCCAAGCCTAAAAGGATCTTGAGAATACCTGTGTGCTTTGTACTGGAATTACACAAAGTTCTCAAGTTTCCTTCAAAAAATGAGAAAATAAATTTTTATCAGCTGTTATTTTGCTCTGGAAATTCCTCTGATCTTTGAAAGATCTTGTTCTAACAAAATCCGATGTGAGGCGTATATCATTGTCTCCCCCTTGATCCCACCATGAGTTAGGGTTAACTGCAGACATTGACTGCACTTTGATTGTCTTGTACTTTGATTTCTTTGTGTTTTGTTGTGTTTCCATCATTCCCATTGCATCACTGAATGGTTATAAAATATCAAAACATAAATCCTAGACTTTTGGTCAAATGAGAGCAGTCATACTGGGCTTCTTGCCTTGCCCAGTTTGAAACCCAGAGGGACATGTCCACACTTGAACTCTCCAGCAAGAAGGTCGCTGGGCCACCCTCCCCACCCTGCTTTTTCTCACATCAGTGAGCACTAGCTAAAAGGCTGGGAATCCTTTTGGGGAAATGCAAAGAATGCTTTGGAAGAATCATCTGTGACGGTCGGACAAACATGATTTTATATATGTAGAAACAGTTTCTCTCTTTCAAAGGCTGGCCCTGAGTCTGTTGAAATTGTGCATAATTACCTGGCAGTTTTACAGTCTACAATCTTAAGAGGACACAAGGAAAATATGCGCTCTAGGTGACAAAGAAAGATCAGCTGGCTGTGGGTTTGTGTTTATGTTCAGGAAGCAGGGAATGCTATGCGCGTGAAGGTGGACAGGACATGGTGATGATGAACTGAAGACAGATTTAGAGTAGGCAAGAAGCTCCTGAGGGCATAAAGCAGGGAGGCAGGCAGGGTGGAGAGGAGGTGATGGAATTTACAGGAAGCAGACACTAAGAAGGACTTCCCTCAACTCACAGAGCCCATAAGGTAGGGGAAATCCTGAACCTCTAATCTATGCAAATGCTTTAACTCCAAAACACTGCATACAAAATACTTACTATCGTGGAAATATACACTGGTTTACAACCCTAGATTGTTTTAGGAAATCTAAGAAGAACTTTATGTAACTGATTTCCTTTTCTCTTATTCCTTTGTGGAATGCAGCATTACACATATATGTATACATAAATACATAAGTCATCCTTCTCTCAAGTTCAAATAAGTAGTATTTTTACTTCGTCTATACTAAATTTTACTGGAGAAGTAAAAAAGGGAAATTGCTACTGAGCAAAAGCAGGAAGCGAAGGGGAAAACAGCATTTTTAAAAGCTTTGGAATTATTGTGTTCTACAAAACAGGGATATTTTTGAATAATTATCATGTCATTAGTTTGGGGCAGCAAGTAGATAGTGCAAATGCTAATATTCCTGTATCACCACATATTTAGTGAAACTTTTTTATACTGGTTAGATTTTAAGAAAAATGGAAGAATAGCACAGAAGGGTCTCATATCTTCCACCTAGCTTTTAATAGTTTAGATGTGTATATTATATTTGTTACCATTAATACTGGTAATATTAACTAAGATCCATCCTTTATTCAGATTTTCTTTGTTTTTATCTATTGTCCCTTTTCTGTTTCACAGTCTCACCATGATACCACGTTACCTTTAGTCACTGATTTCTTCTATAGGTGATCACAGCTTCAGCCTCAGGTTGCAGTGTGAACATCTATATGTGTCTCTGTGTATTAAGCTCATTACTCTTAGAAATGTAACGTGAACTCTTTCCCAGAGCTCAGTTAAGTAGCCACTTTATCTAAGCAAAACACAGGCAAAACTTAGTACCAAGATTTTTAAAATAGCCCAGAGCAGCCACAGTAAATGGCAGAGTGCTAACCATATCCATGCATATCACCTCTAGCATTGCTTCTCTACTTCATACTTACTGGTTTTTTTACTTCACCTACATTTCTGACCATTTTTGTTTTTACCATAGACTGTTTTGAAGAATGAATGCATATCCATAAGCAGTGGATGTTTAATTGAAATTCAAGACAAGTCTTGAAGCCAGAGGACTCAAAAGATAGTGTGTGGAAAAATGTGATGCTCTTAGTAATTTTAAGATGTTTTGAATTCAGCATAATCACAAAGGTGAAGATGCCTCTGATAAAAATAGTAACAGCATGAATGAGTTCAGGGAAACAGTAAAGAATAGTATCCAGACCTAGGCTCTGCTGAGTCTCAGAAAGTTTTGAACTTGGAGAAGGGTTTGGAGATGGACTATGAAATCATCCTTTTAAAACTAAGAGTTGTGAGGCAGTTCAATAACTGTAACTTTATTCTAGCTGAGAGGTATAAAGCCACAGGCACCAGAGACAGCAGGCCCTAGGTCAAGCCTATTCCATGCCAGTCATGAGCCGTGGTCTCAGTGTGGGGCATTCACTACAAGGAGCACATCTATTCCCTCACCCAGTACTCCTATTAGACTCTTGAGTTACAGAGCAAACAGAGATGAAGCAAGGCTGCATCTCATGGAGCTCACACTCTATTCTCTCTTGTATAATCTTGTATAATCTCTGTATAAATCCATAATATCAGGTGTAGTTCCAGCCCAAGAAAAACAAAGGAGCAGGGTGAGGGGTATGTTTAGCAGCAAGGATGGTCCCAGGAGACCGCCTTGACACACAGTGACCCACAGGTACAGGCCAAAGAGTCAGGAGAGTGAGCCCTGAGGGTCTCTGGGAAACCTTGGGTTCTGAGACCCCAAGTGAAAAGCAGGGCCAGAAGGTTGGTGCCTCCAGAGACCAGGGTGAGCCAATGGGTCCAAGATTCCGAGGATTTTTCCTAAGCAAGACTGGAACTTTGTGATGCCAACTGACAGTTGTGCCATCTCATTAGTGTCATAAAAGGATCATTGTGAATTCTTTGGGAAAGCAAGACTGGAACAGGACAGTGAGGTGAGGACCCTCACCCAGCCAGGGGATGGGATTCGGACTAGGTATAACAGCGCAGGTAGTGACAAGTACTCTGATTCTGAATTTATTTTCAAAATAAAACCAACAAGATTTGCTAGTGGATTTGATACAGGATTTAAGAAAAGAGGAGGAGTCAGAGATGCCTCAAGGTCTTTGATCAATTTGACGAGGGAACCAGGGATTGAGGTAGAAATCCAGAATTCAGGTTTTGAGATGTCTGGGAGCCAGCCATCTGAATAGAGATGTTAGGCATTAATGAAAACTTGCCTCTCCCTGCCATGATACCGGTAAGATCTCATCACCGAGAGGGTGAGCACATACCAGCAGTGCTGAGCTCCAGCTTTGTAGGTTATGAATCGGGAGGAGGAGCCAGTGAAACAGGCAGCTGATCCTAAGGAGACCAGGAAAGACAGTCATGGCGGTGCACGCCTGTATTCCCAGCACTCTGAAGGCTGAGTTGGAAGGATGGCAAATTTGACTCCAGCCTGGAAAACTTAGCTAGACTGCCTCAAAATGAAAAGCAAAAAAGGGCTGAGGTTGTTGCTCAGTCTGAAGGTCCCAGGTTTAAAACTGAGGAGGAGGGGGAGGAGGAGGAGGAGGAGGAGGGACCAAGAGGGAATGTCATCCCATGTACAAGGGGATATCAGACTCATGTGTAGGCAGAGTAAGAAGGGACCTAGACACATTATGACTGGATTTGGTAGCATAGAGTCTGGGAAAAGACAGTGTTCCTGCATTTTTTAAATGAAATTAATTACAGTGCATTGTTATAAGTTATGGGAATTACCATACAATGCATGTTATACGCATGCATTTAGCACAGTAACTGTGCAGTTCTGTTCACTGCCTCAATGGATAGAGGCTGTAGATCACGCTCATAGCAGCTGGCTATTCTGAGCCTCCCATGTGGTCTGAAGGCAGGGGATGGTCACAGTGGTCACTGTCCTTGTACATTCACCTGTAGAGAGACCAGAAGGGAATATTAAGGTGGCTGAGACAGAGTTCTTCCCAGTCTCTGCTTCCCTGAGTGTCCCCACATCTGGCCCCAGAGGTATGTATTTACTATATTACAAAAAACAAACCTGTTTATTGTAATTCTTCATTTTAAAAAATGAGTAGGTTTTAGAGCTTTTTTCTTAGAAATAAACACCCTATGCTTAATTTTTCTTCAGAAGTCTGTTTAATGTTCACTTAAAAAGAAAAGAGAAGTGACTCATGTTCCCTGCCCCTCTGAGTGGAGCTGGCCTCCCTGCAGTGAGGATGCAGAGGACCAACAGCCTGGGCAGCAAGGCCCTGACTTCTGTGTTCCCGGCAGCCCTATTATTTCTATGGTTCTTTTTTGTTCTTGCTGTGGTTTTCTTCCATCCCAAGTTTTAAATCATATCCTTCCCAATCTTTCCTGCATACTGGAATCACTGGAAAAATTTAAATAATGCTATGCCTTTACTCATATTCTGGTTTCCTGACTTAATTCATTTAGGCATAGACTCAGGCATCAGTATGCTTTTGTGATTAAGTTTATTGAGAGATAGTTTGCACACAATAGCATTTACCCCTTTTCACGGACAGTGCTTTGAGCTCTGATACACACACACACACACACACACACACACACACACACGCACATACCCCAGCACCACCATGCAGGCAACACCACAGGCAGAGGCAAGCCACCTGCACCACTCTCCTGGTGTGGGGACTGTCCATAAGTCTGTTTCCTGTGCCATCAGTGTGTTTTAAAGACAGGTGGTTCTAACTGCAGCCAGGTTGAGTCCTGCTGCCAGGCAGCCATTCATAGATGCCAGGGACCAGAAGAGGAGAACTGCTAGGCCTGATGGCACAGTATAGGAAATCCACCAGATGACCTCCCATGGAAGTTTCTAGCACATCAGCTAAGAGAAGACAGCCCTACGGTTTCCTGTTGCTGGTCCTTTGTTTCAGTAATGGTCCCAGGGGAGGAAGGGTTGGAATGAGAAGGGTGGATGCTCGACCCAGTGCCTACCATGGTGGATGCTGAGGGTATGGACACACATGTAGCCCTTGCTAGGTGCCCAGCACTGTCCTCAGCTGTGTGGCCATGTGGTGAGCCGTGTATACAGCATCCCTGCTGAGAGGGGGCTCTGTTCAGGTGAGTGGAGATGAGCATTTCCAGCCTACAAAGAAGAGGATAACCTATCCCAGAAAGTGTTGTGCACAGAACTGAACCTGGGGACACAATAGAGGCCTTGGGGACTACTTGATACTTGGTGGCCCAGGAAAGGCCTTTTTGGTCAGATTGACACTGAGCCACAAGTGTTACGAGGAAAGCAGCCACGTGGGGTAAGGAGTATTCCTGAATGAGGCAACAGCAGCAGGAAGTCTTGCCAGTTGGAAATGAAATTCCTGGGAGGGAAGACAGAAAGCAGGTCAGTGTGCCTACCTGCAGGGGATGGGGGTGGGGGTGGATACCAGAGGCAGGCAGGAGCCACGTTTCCTGAGGCTTTTAGAGTAGCACTAATTAGCTCGCATTCGGAGTGTGACAGCTGTGTTGTTTGGTGCAGGGAAGCACCATGATGTGCTGCATCTTAAAATATTACTGTGGGTGCTGTGTGGGGAATGGGCTGTGGCAGTAGAGTGGTGACCCGTGGGGCACAGACAGACGGAGAAGAGGCTGGCGGAGTGAGGTGTGCGGGGACGGAGGTGGCAGTGGTCTGCCTCAGCCTCCGGTCCCTTGGGGGAGGCAGCAGTGGCTTTAGAGATCACTGTATTGGAGCAGGGTTCCCTGGGCTTGTTGATGTTTGGGTATGGGGCATAAGGGAAGGAATGGAACCCAAGATGTCTCAGATTTGGAGCCACTTGTGATAGATCCCATAGTCCTCACCCCACAGAACCTCATCTTTATCATACAGATCCCCCCAGTCCCTTCCTGGAAGTCCAGCCCACTGTGCCCAGACACATTAGCCATGGCTGTGATGTCACTCACATGGCAGTTGATTGGCTCTGCCTCTGATGCCGCCCTCCTGGAGATTATCATGGGGACGGGGGTAGTGTGGGGGGAACAGATAGAACCAGGAGAAAGCAGTGTCTCACAGCAGCTACATGGTTAAATATGGTCGTATTCAACCCATTACTATAAGGCAGCCAAAATAAACTGTGTTTTGAAAACAGATATGATTCTGAATATGCCTTTAGGGTATAAAGTCTCAGTGAGTGTTAACTCTTGAACAAAACAGAGCTGTCAAGCATACTTGGTGGTGCACAACTGTAATCCCAGCACTGAGGAAGCCTGAGGCAGCAGGATCACAAGCTTGAGTCCTACCTGGGCAATTTCATGAGACCTTGCCACAAAATAAAAAATAAAAAGGACCAGGGATGGAGCTCGGAGGTAGAATGCCTGTGGGTTTGATCCCTAGACCTGGGGGAAAAAAGAATTCTTGAAGACAATTACAAATGTGAAACAGAAATCATGGATCACTATTTTCAAAAGTAATTAGCTGCATGTGTTCCATCTGGATAGAAAATAAAGTGAAATAACCTATGAACACTTTGATGCGTGCTGTTTTCGGTATAGGGACCAAACCCGGGGCCTTTGCACTGAACTGTATCCCAGCCCTTTTGCCCTTTTTAAGTTTTCGTTTTGAGATAGGGGCTCGCTAACTCGCTAAGCTACCCAAGGTGGCCTCGAACTCATACTCTTCCTGCCTCAGGCCCCCATAGTGCTGAAAGGCAGACACCACCACACCACGCCTGGCTGTGCTGCCGTAACTGCATGAAACTTGATGGACAGCTCTTCGGTGACAGGGCGTTCCTGGGTGATGTGGCTGCTCCAACATGCAAACTTTGTTCTTGCCATTAGTGTCACTGCTGTACATGCTACTCATATTTTCCTTTCTACCTCTTTGTTTTTCTTTTTTCCTTTTCACAGGTGCGTGTGCGTGCGTGTGTGTGTATGTGTGTGTGTGTATTGCTGTGGAGTGATCCCAGGGCATTGTACATCCAGGGCAAGCTGTCTACCCCTGAGCTACACCCCAGCCCAGTACTCCTCTATTTTCACCTTGCTTGCATAGGCAGTATTTCAGCGGCTGTAACTTCAATTTAAACTCACCCATTTATCTTAGATTCATGTCACAAACAGATTATTTTGGTCTCCTCAATCAAACAATGCCTCTGCCCTGTTCCTTACTCCTTCATTCTGGCTCTAACACTCCGAGGAAAATGAGTTAGAGTAAAATATTTAAATGGGGTTTACTGTAAGTGGGTAGAGGCAGCCAATGAGCAATAAACACACATATAAAGAAGAAACTATCATATAGTAGAAAATACGATCCTTAGAGTGGACCCAAGTGATTGACAGACTCAGACCCCATAGGTTGGTTGCCCCAGAGCCTTCTCTTCACCCTGCTGCCTGCGTCTGCCAACACTCACTTTGTCTCAGTCCTAACTCAGGAGCCCACAGAGCATCAGCTAGGTTGGTGAAGGAAGACCTTGATTTTTGAAAATGGACCTTGTATATTCCCAGTCTGTCCATGATGAATAAGGCCTTCACGTTGTTCAGACTTATGGCTATAAAATGATAAATGATCATATTAATCTTGGTGTTGTTTCTTTTCTCTGTGGATTTTATAGGCATCAATGTGACCTGAGTGTGGATTTTCCTTCCTTCTTTCCCTATGTAGAACGTTGATACCACCTATTATATATGCTGCTTTTTCTCTGGTCTCCCCAGCTTCTAGTTCCCATATAGCTTTTAGAGTTACAGAACCCTAATGAGACAAGAAAAAAGGAGGCATGCTTCTTACAACCACTTGCTGGCTGATAAACTACACACTCTCCTGTTCTTCACTAAAATGGAAACCCGAACAGGCACTAAGCACCATAGTGGGTGAAACATTTGCTAGTTCGAGTTTGAGACTGGCTATTTGTGTTCCAAAGAACACTGTAAACCACCTGTCCTGGGCAGTAGGGGGATTTGCCTTACTGTCAATAGTAGGAAGAAGAATTGAGCCCGGACTGGATTAGGCAATTGGATTTTCCCAGCAGGAGGCTGTGCAAGGCTGCCACGGTCTCTGCCTTCTTAATCCTCTAGCAGTGATGTCGAGTGGTCCTGTGAGCTCCTCTGGTGCTTATTTATGATGAGCTAACTGGAAAAGTCAAAAATGCCCCCTTAGCATTTCAGTTCTGCTTGTTGGCTTTACGTTAAGATGAACTGGAATGGGGGATTCATTCTCTACTCCACTGCGGAAAGGAAGAGAGAGCCACTGTGCTAATGTCTGGCCCAGCCTGCTCCACTGCACCCAGAGCATGAGGCCTACTGCATGGAGCCAGGGAGCACAGAAATGTCTACCTCCTCTTGCTTATCCCTGGATCCAATGCTAAGGGGCTCCTAGGAGCCCCTATGTGTCTCTTACTAGGGAAATAACATCACTGTTTTGAGACACATTGAACTAGTTTCCCACATACTGTAGCCTGTCATAATCTGTGTGTCCTGCCCCTTGATAAATCTATGGTGTGCAGGGCAATGCCTTTGTGAGCCTGTGTGTGCCTGTGCACCTGTCCCTACAAACCAAGTTATGTGTATTTCTACTTTGTCTAATTCTTGGAAGAAAAAGCAAGAATCTCAGAGTTTTCTAAGAGTTACCAGCTTAATTATGCCCTTTCACCAATATGTGTTGAAGTCCTAATCTCCAATGAGGTAGCATGTGGAGATGGAGCCCTTGGGAAGTAATTAGGTATGGATGAGATCACCGGGATGTGGCCCTCATGAAAGAATTGGTGCCTTTAGAAGAAATAGGGCTGTGCTCCTTAGAGCAAGAAGAAGGTGGTCACCAAACCCAACCATGCTGCCTCCCTCTTCTAGGACTCCAGCATCTAGAATGGTGAGAAAATATATTTCTGTTTCTTCAGACATACAATTTACGGTCTTTTGTTATGTCAGCCCATGCAGATTCACACACTAAGTTTGAAAATGTCTTAGAAGGAAAATCTCTGGGCAAGGCAGAAGCTTATTGTTCCTTAAAGCAGTCTCACACTCTGGTACTGAGAATTTGAGGTACTTGTGATGTTTAGAATATTTAGAAAAAATAACAACCAAGGAGATCAGGAAGTCTGTCCCAAAATGTCAGCAACCTCTGGATCACTGGCAGGAACTGAGTTCCTCACTTCTATACTTTCACTTCTACTGAAATAAAATTAGCAGTTGTGGGAAGTGCAGGTACCACATGAGCAATAGGTCAGTGACCTGGAGCATCTAGGGACAAGGAAGGCTGTGCAGCTCCTGTACTTTGTGTTCCATCAGGTGTTCCAAGGAGATAGGAGAAACTCAAGCACAAGCCCAGCTAGCCACACAAATATTGGAACAATGAGAAGAGGATGAGCTGGAGGCTGCAGGGCAAGAGTTACCCAGGGGCTTGTGGCTGATGCTCATTTTGTTTGGCTTCCAACGAGGCCCATCTGTGCCTGGCTGCCTGGTAGAAAAACACAGAGTCACAGAGGACAGTTAAGGAAAATATCTTTTCATTGAGACAGGGGATGATGGCCAGAATAGGTGGGTCCACTCAAACATGGTCTTTGTATATTGCAGTTTCCAGTTACTGTCATTTAAATGGCCTGCCTTGGCGATAATTCAGTATTAACATATTTAGGGTTTGAGCTGCCCAAACTAGCCATCTCTTGAAGACATCTTTGTATACACCTCAGTGTCATCCATTCAGCACAGTGCTATCTTCTAACAAAAACACCTGCCCAATCCAAAAATGGGCTTCTGAAATGAACAGGCATTTCTCAGACAAAGAAGTAAAAGCAGCAAACAAATATATGAAAAAATGTTCAACATCACTGGTCATTCGAGAGATGCAGATGAAAACAACGCTGAGATTCCACCTCACTCCAGAGAGAATGGCTGCTGTCAAGAAATCAACCAACAACAACTGCTGGCAGGGCTTGGGGGAAGGAGGAACCCTCCTCAACTGCTGGTGCGAGTGTAGACTGGTGCAACCACTGTGGAAATCAGTATGGAGATACCTCAAAGAGCTAGGACTACAGGTCCCATTTGACCCAGCTATTCCTCTGCTGGGGATCTTCCCTAAAGAATTAAAAGAATCATACCACAGCGATATATGTGCACTCATGTTCATAGCGGCACAGTTTGTGATACCTAAAGCTTGGAAACAGCCCAAGTACCCATCAACTGGAGACTGGATAAAGAAGATGTGGGGTTTTTTTATAAAATGGAGTACTACTGAGCCATAAAGAACGAAAAACTAGAGTCATTTATAGCTAAATGGATGCATATCGAGGCCATACTCTTAAGTGAAATAAATAGGACACATGTGTAAATACCAAATAGTTTCACTAGTGTGAGAAACTGATAGTGTAAACAAGGGTTAAAATGATTAAAATGAATAATTGATAATTTGAAATAGAAAAAAAAGGTCCAAAGATGAAGGAGTGAAGGGAGGGGAAGGGGAAAGGAAAAGAGGGAAAGGAAAAACTATGAGAAAAGGAAAAAAAATGGAAATGAAATCTATGTAAATAGGCAAGGGCGGAGGGGGTGAAGGGTGCACAGGTAATGGGGAAAAAAATAAGAACCAAGATATATCATGTACCATGTACAGGTACAAACACCCGGTGATAAATGTAAATGAATTGTATACCTAAAATGTACCAATAAAATGTACCAATAAAATTAATTTTTAAAAAAACACCTGCATTTTGGACTGGCAAGAGGTCCACCTAAAAAGAGATTTCATGGGCTGTGTTGCTAAAGTGTATTTCTCCCAGCCCACTTTCCTTTGTCCCCTAGTGCTGCTTGCTAAGTCCTTGCCATAGAAGAAGAGGATGACTTCCAGGAAGCAGCTCAATTATTTTCCAGCCTCCTCTGCCATGGGGTCAGTGGACACAATTGAATGCAACCCCAGGGAGAAAAGGGCTGATCAGATTTTGGCTGACTGTAGGAAGGAAATGCAAACATAAATGTCACCCTCGAATTTTAAAGTTATTGAAAATAACAGAAGAGCATGTGTGACTCTCCTACACCAAGCAAGGAACTCGTGGCATCAGATGTATTCCGGTGAGAAACCGCTTCATCGCAGATTTTCTTTTGTTAAAACAGTACAGGGCATCTTCTCCTCTTTTATGTAGGAGAGTTTCCATTTTATTTGTTGTGAATTTAAGTAGTGGGTGCAGAAAATTCTGCAAATTAACTTTCAGTGCCTTGTTAGGTGATTTCCTTAGGAGCATGTCTTTGATTCTGTACTAACTGCATCAGTGTTTATCACCAGCAAATGTCTTGCTCCAGACACCATTATGTCACTGTTTTCCCTCTGCTTGACCCTCCTGTTTCTCCAGGCTACTTCCTTCTCCTGTGACTCTTGGAAACTCAGGCTATGAAATGACCTTTATTTCTTTTGTCTTCTCTTCCATGTAATTTTTATTTTTTAAAAGTGTTTTTTATGTACTGTGGTGCTAGGGATTGGGTGTAGGGCTTTCTCACTTCCCCTCGACCTCCATTATCACCTACTTTTTTTCCTTGAGACAAGATCTCACTAAGTCATTAAGTCACACAAGCTGAGCTCAGACTCATGACCCTCTTGCCTGTCTCCCATGATGCCATGTACAATTTTTTGATAATTTATTTTCTGTACTTTCCTCCCATGGGAACCCAAACCATGGGAATAGGCCCTCTGAAGTGAGTAGGTGATTGATACAAGCTTTCCTCCACCTCCAGTGTCTTGCATCTATTTTAAAAAGAAAATTCCTTAACTGAAATGTATGATTCTCTTTGTGAACCGTTGCCTGACTTTCTTTCGTTTCCTGGACTGAGGTCAACTATAATCATCCTGACATTCGTACAGCATCAAAGGTACTTTTCTATGTATTGAAGATACTTTCTGTATGCCTTAGTTTGCTAGGCTTGCCATCACAAAGTGCCACAGAGTGAGTGAATGGTCTAAACATCAGGAATTTATTTTTTCACAATTCTGCAAGCTAGACATCCAAGATCAGAGTTACCAGAGTTGGTTTCCTCTTGCAGCCCTCTCTTTGGTTTTAGATGCCATCTTACCTGATTCTTCACATGGTCTTTCCTCTGGATGCCTGCGTCCTAACCTTAGAAGGTCCCAGTCATGTTGAACTAGGGCATTGTTTTACTTTAATTACCTTTTTAAAAGGCTCTATCTCCAAGCATTCTGAAGTGCTGGGGTTTTTAGGATTTCAGCATAAGCATTTCAGGAGATACAGCTCAGCTCATACCATTATACATTTTTTCTTTTTGGCTCTGTCAACTGTGAGTTTTGGGAAATTAAATATTTCATCCCCAAAACATCTATTTTTTTTTTTTTTACCAGAGAGGAGCTATAATTTGAGCCCTCTGAATCTCAGTCTAATTTCTCTTACATGGTGCTGCCTCTTTTACCTCAGATCTAACTAAGAAATACTCAGGAACTGTCCACCCCTTTCCTTCATTTCTTCAGTCTTTATACTGCCACACTGAATGTTCCAGGCCACCAGCCTCTTTCAGCCGTGGGCATGGAAGAGTGTTAATGTCCTCAACGTGTTGTCTTGCCTCTCCGGTTTCTAAGAATCAATTTTGTTCATGGAGACCTCCAGTATTCCTGTCTCTGATACCACATTGTGGGACAAATTTGCCTTGCAATTCCTTTCCCAGGTTCTATATTCTTACTAAGATCTTTGGCCAATCAAAGAACTACCCCTTCCCCTTTCTGCCCTAGATTCATAGACCCTGCACTCTTAAGAACCTGGTCCTGAGGATGGGTGCTGAGGCCCTGGAGGGAAGTGCCCACTTTGGGGAAGTTACACTCCTATCCCTGTGGTGTTTTAGCCCTCAGCACGTGTTCCTAACACTGGTTTTGCTTTCTTTGCACCTAACATTGCTGATAACAAAGCTTTGTTTTCATAAAGCCCTATTCTGCACCCAGAGTGCTGGGAACACCATCTACCCTTGCTGTGAGCCTCTGCAGTAAGTAGGTGGCAAGTATTTTCAGCCCCTTTTATTGAAGCAGAGGCAGAATCCACTGCAAACACACACAGAGATCCCCTGGGAAGCAGAGCAGTTTGGACTGAGCCAGGCTCTGCTCTTCTTTGTTCCTCAGCCGCCCCCAACCCATCCCCAACAGCGTGCATGAAGTGTGTCCTTTGCAGGCAGACTGCACGCATGCATGGCAGAGGCTACTTACTGGAGGACAACAGTGATGGGTGGGGGGTCTGGGTGTGAATAGGATTCGAGATGTGACCGCCTGGGAAATTGCTGTGAAGGAAAAACACATTCAGAACAATGAATTAGATCTTAGCCTTCCATTGGTCCCATTCAAATGCCCGTTGCTCTAGGGGAATAAACCTGCCCTTCTCCTACATTGACTCCTTCCCTTGTTCTCCCTGTGTGGTATGTTTGTCTGCCCTTATCCATGATTTGCTTTCCTGTGATTTCAGTTATTTACGATCAGCCACAGTCCAGAAATGCTAAATAGGACATCACAGAAACAAACGAGCCCCAAGGTTTAAATTGTGTCCTCTTCTGTGCACCCCAATGACACTGTGCAACAAACAGCCCTCTCTGTCCTACCTGGAGTCTGAGTCATTCCTCTGCCGCATGAACCCTTCCCTCCTACCCATCAGCCACTTGGACACTGTCTTGGTTATCAGATCCACTGCTGTGGCATCACAGTGCTTGTGTTTGAGTACATTTTAATTTATTTATTTGCAGTAGAGATTGAACCTAGTGCTTTCCCACTGAACTACATCCCTAGCCATTTTTAATCTTTTATTCTGAGTCAGTGTCTTGACAATTTGTTAAGTTGCTCAGATTGGGCCTCAACATGTGATCCTCCTGCCTCAGACTCCCAGAGCGGAGTGCTTGGTTACAGGCATGTGGGAACCCTTATTTTACATAGTAATGGCCCCAAAGTGCAAGAGTAGTCAGTCTTGCAATTAGGATATGACAAAGAGAAGCTGCAAAGTGAAAATATATAGGGTCCTGACTTTGTCATTGGTCCTTATATACAGGAAAAACATAATACCTGTGCCACTTGGTGCTATCTGCAGTTTTGGGCCTCCCCTGGAAGAAGGGCAAATAAAGGGGGCTACTGTATATAACTCTCTGTATTTATTCTGTTGCTCTACATGCAGTCTGTGTGTGCAGTCTGAAAGCGTCTTGTTCTGGGAAGTCATGGAAGCTTTGAAGGGTAGACAGATAATTGCTGTAGTTGGACTGTCCTCTAGCCCAGCTCCCTGTCCATTGCCTAATTGCAGGAGAATGTCTCTCTGATGGGCCAAGGCTTGGGTGTGATAACCAAGACAGTGCACCCCAGCAGCTGCGAGGGACCGAAGGGTGTCCACCTGCCAAGGGATGCTGAGCAGGGTCTCGCCCTCCCTGGAGCCCTCCTGCTCCCCACTGACTGACAGCTGCCTGTTGCCGACTTCTTGCAAGTAATGCAAGCACTGGCTGTGTGGAGCCTCCAGAGCAAATCGGTGCTACTTTGATAAAAGGCGCTCTAAGTCCAGCTGCTTGTTAAAAATAAGTAATGCCATTCTCAAGCTGCCCCCTGCGCTCTCTTTCCCTGGCTCCCTTAGATGTTTTTAAAGGTGCCAATAAAGGCTGCAAAACATGAGAAATGGAAAGAAAGGGAGAGCAAGCTCTTTCTGTCATAAGCGTGAACTGTGACTCATCTTTTCTGACTCACCCCAACATACAAAGGAAGCCAATCAGTGGGGTGCAGGCTAATGGGACGCTTCTGTGGTGACTCACGTGGGCCTGGAATGCAGAGCCTGAATCAAGCCAAACAAGTGTATTTTTAAATATGGGAGGGAGGGTTTCCTGGCACAATAGGGTGATGAGTCCCACACACTAGTGTGCTTATTTTAGCGCAGGCCCCGAAATGTGTGGGCACGGTCTCCTGGGAGCCTTCTCCTGTGGTCATGTTTTGTTTTGCCATGTTGAGGAGGGAGAGTTAGTGATTAACTGGCACTAGCAAGGATCTGATTTTCCAGTGCAGTATTTCAGTGTGAGGAGATGAGGAGTTTTCGAAGCTGATGACTTCAGAAATTTTGCTGCCTTGCATGAGAATCACTTTTCATCTAACCATGGACCCCACACATGTTTTTAAGGCCCTAAATACTGAGTACATAGAAACAGAGAAGCCTTAGAGAGTCCCGAGCCTCAAGGGTCTTGGAATTTCTATAGGGAGGCAAAAAAGCAGAGTTGGAAACTTGGCAGAGGGTGAGAGGGAGACACTCAGAAGCATCAGACTATAGGTAGTGGGAGAAAGAGGATCCCTTAGAGACAGTGGTGAATTCACTGGGTCTGGAAAGCTCTGTAGTGCAGTCCCTGCAGAAGGGCAATGAGATGAGGAAGGGTGTGGAAGGCACAGGGAGAAGCAGATCTTCAACTCCAGGAGCTGTGCAAAGCATGGGCTTTGTTTTTGCTGAATATATTTTGTGCTCAATACCTTGAAACTGTTTCCTTCTCTCCCCTGACAAATGCATTCTGGAAATTTCATTTTTAACACCTGACCCTGGAGTGGGCTCATTCAGGGGTAGGCAGGGTACACGTTATAAAGAGATATTAAGTGTTAGGATTACACTGAGGGATTTTTAGCAGAGGAGAAGTGTAGTTATGGTTAGGTCTCAGTGAGCACTCCTCACGGGGAGCTATATGAAAACAGATCCGTTTTGAGTCTCAGAGGCCATTTTAGAGGCTTTTAGAGTCATTATCTGCAGACTGGTCCTGGATGATCCTTGAGACCAGGCCAGCAACAGTGGCAAAGGAGAGGGAAGCAAACCTGGGCAAGCAGCCCAGGCTAAGCTGGGGCCAGGAACTGGGATCCACCCTAGAGATGATGAGCTCCAGTCTGTCCATTTTGAGTTGGAAGTGACTTGGGACATCCAGATGGACATGTCCAGGTAGGAATTGCTTGCCTGGAGCTCAGGGAAATAGCTGGGCTCTAAATAAAGACAGAACAGCTGGAGCATGGAAGTCACAGCGCTCTAGGAGTTCCAGGGCAAGAGTGAAGGGTGAGAGCAAAGAGAAGATGAGAACAGCCTTGGGGGAAAAAAAACCAAAGGGAAAAAATAAGAAACCCATGCAAATCTGGGAAGATTATTCTGAGACTGGGAAGAACAATTTTCTAAGTTTTTATTTTCCAGTGTTAATGGGCCATTATTTTTTTCCCTTCTGAGATCTTAAGGGCTCTCAAATAACTGGGAAGGTGTTCATCAGGAATCCACAGAGGACTCACAACCTAGATACAATGTCTTTCTTAGGTAGAAACACGGCATTGGACTGAGTGCCCTAGTGTACACGCTGGTGGCCATAGAAGATGCTCTGCATCGTGTGTGAGAGAGTATGAGTAATAGCAAAAACATCCTCTGTTTTTAGAGAATTGAGATGTTTTGATAAAAATGAAAGTTCCACAATGCTCTTGTCAGGGGGGAAAGAGGAAAGTCTCAAAATGTCAGTCACAAAATTGAATGACTAAAACATAAAATAAGAACTGTGTGCAAAACATGGGAATGAAATGTCAGAGAGCAACTTTTATTTCATGAAGAAGGAAGATCTGAGAAATTTCATCAGTGTCTTCCTCCTGGGGTTAAAAGCGTCTTATTTTGAGTCTTATCCTTATTCATGTTTTCTCATTAGGATGTGTTCTTAGAGAAAAATGATCTCTTTTTGGATGAGAGTTTGAAAAGAAAGGGGAAAGAAAGGTCAATCAAGAAGCTGGAGGACAAAGTAGCCTTTGCAGAACTTGGTTTAAGGCCATTTGAGCTGGGGGTAAAGTCTGCAGTTGGGTAACAACCCCTGCAAGACTTGCAGGGACTTTATTGAAACTGCAAAGGTTAATTATCATTACAAGTTAGCAAGACTGGGGGGAAAAAAAGGAGTAGACATTCAGTATTAAGAAGACAGGAGATAATTGATTTTTTAGAAAATTATCTTTACCCATCCATTTAAGACTGGATTTCCTACAAGCACACATTTCTAGAACATCCCTCCCAGTGGCCTTTAAAAATATATGGAATTAAATTAATTTAGCTATTTCTTTTTCTTCTTCCTTCCTTTCTTCTTTCCCTTTCTCTCTCTCCCTCTTTTTTTTCTTTTGTTTTCTAGCACTACAAATTGAACACCTTCACACTGAGTTAGATCTCAATCCCTCCTTTTTTTTTTAAAGTTTAATAGTTTTCATTCTGAAACAAGGTCTCAAAAGTCCATAAATTGCCCAGACTGGGCTCAAACTTGCAATCCTCCTGTCTCAGCCTCTCAGAGTGCTGGGATTACAGGCACAAGCCACCACGCCTGGCTAATTTGGCTACTTTTTGATGAGAGATTCTAAAATCTGAGAAAGCTGGGGTAATCATGGACATGTATGCGGTCACCAGGATCAGAGAGACCCTCGGCCCTGTTATGTGAACTCTGGGCAAGTTTGCATCTTCCACTGCATAACGGTAGGAGCAACAGCAACACCTGGTCATTAGAAAGCTTTTAGGCAGGTACACTGCAGGCCCTCCGATTTGGTTAAGAGCACAGCCTCTGCTGGCAGTTTGCTTCCTGTATATACTTCCGGGCACTGCCTCTCTGACTATGTGTTCTAGGTGAGTCACTTTGTCTCTCTGTGCCTCAGATTTCTCACTTGTGAAGTAGAAACAAGACTTAAACTTGTCTCATAGGGATCCTATAAGAATTAAATAATTTAATAATTGTAAGGCACCATGAACGGAAGCTTTACATAATTACATAACAAAAGATAAACCACTCTGATTAGCTTGATTTTCTTAATCTAAGATATTAGCCTTTCATTAAAAGAGGTGCATACTTTTTCTTCTTTTTAAGATATGGATCTATTACGCCAGTGAACAAATAAAAAATCTCTGAAACTAAGTCTATATATTAATTTTTTTCAAGCATTAAAACAGCATTTCTGTGGGAATATACATCTGCCATGGATGTATTAGAAAATTCATTGCTGGCTTACCAACTGTAAGAATTACCTGTCCAAGCTGGGCATGGTGGTGCACTCATGGGAGCTATAAGCCTAGCACTCTGGGAGGCTGAAGCAGGAGAACTGTAAAGGTTGAGCCCAGCCTGAGCAACTTAGTAAGTTAGCAAAATCATGATTCAAAATTGTTTTAAAGAGGGGTGGGAGTGGCTAGGGATGTAGCTAGTTGAGGAGGCCCTAGGTAGGTTCAATCCCCCAAGTGCTGGGAGGAGGGGAATGGAATTGTATATCCTTAGTTGTCCAGATCAAATCTTCATGTCATGAGTCAGAGAAGAAAGGTGGGATTTTTTTTTTAAATTTTAAATCACAACGGATAAGCATCCTAGAAATTATTAACTTCCTTCCATGGGAGGAAATGGTTCCCTAGGGAGTGGAGGACAGCCAGGACTCTGACTCCAAACTGTTGTGTGCCCCTGGGCTGCATCTCCTTCTAGTTCTCGGATTGCTACTCCTTCTCCCGCCCTCCTTTCTTCATTTGTACAGGGGGATGACCACAGCTGCCTCAAACTTGTGGGACTGTTATGCAGATGAAAAAATAAATGTCGTTCCTGGGAGGAGACAGCTCCTGGCCCACGGTCATTTCAGTGCCCTAAAATAAATGCCCCCCTTTCCCCTTCGTTGCTGAAGCAGACGCCTCAAGTGTCATGTTATTCAGATTATGTCCTTTTCAGACTCCGCAGCCAGCTGTTGCCAGCTTGATATTTAATGCCTTATCCTTTCGCTTTCCCTTTTTCCTGGTAAATCTCAGTCAAGTGCCTGGATGAAGCCTGACCTTTTCCTAAATTATTATCACCGTACTTCAGGATGTGCTTCTGAGGCCCGATGCTCTCTCCACAGATGGAGAGGGCTTCTGTGTCCCCCGTCAACCCTCCCATGTGACCAGGGCATCTGATAGTGCTGTCCTTCCCCTTTCTTGTCTAAGAGACTGGACAGAATCACTTGAAGCAAAGATGTTAGGGATTTGACTTTGTTTACTGATATAAATCTCTATCCTCTCAAATCCCACACTGACAGAAGCTTGATTGTCAATAGATTATTTCTTTAATATCCTCCATATCTCCCTTAATTCTGTCACCCAGGGTTAATTCGTTGTTAATGCTGTGGAGCAAATGCTGGGCCCATGTGTTCACCCAAGGGAGACTCAAAAGCCTAGGATGAGCACTAAGCCCTGTGCCCCTACACAGAGTGGGTGCCTGGTAAGTTTGGCAGGTGACAGTGCTAAAGGGAGTTCCCTTGCTGAGGACTGGGAGGTGTCAACTGAGTGTCAACTGATCCTCAGAGGAGGATTACATTTTTGTCTTTCAGAAACAGATTTATTTTTCTTTTCTGTTGATTTTTAAATTTTGGGGACAGTGCTGGAGATTGAACCCAGGGTCTTTGCCCTGAGCCACATCCCCAGTCCTTTTCCGTATTTTATTTTGAGACAAGGTCTCCCTAAGCTGCCAAGTTGCCCAGGTTCACGTGAACTTTGCCATCCTTCTGCCTCAGCCTCCCAGAGTGCTGTGATTACAGGTGTGTGCCGCCACACCCGATGATTTTGTGGAACTTGTGTAACTCATCGCTCCCGCTGAAGGGTGGCTTACTTCAAGGCAACAGATCTAGGTTGGCCCCTTGTGAGAATTCAGCGACTCTTCTGTCCTGTGTATGGAGCAAGACACAGAGAAAACCAGAGAGAAGGCAAGTGCGGGGGTGGAGGCTTGAAGAGTAGGAAACTGAGAAAGGATGGACAGTCTGTGCTTCTGGAAGGCTGGCTGAGCGAGGACCAGGAAGGATTCAGACTCAGCCATGTCAGGGCCCAGTTTCTCCTTGCTCTTCACCTGGGAGAGTAGAGAGGTCCCGACAGGTGCAAAAGATGAAAGAAGCAGAGGACTGTGGAAGCAAAGGAAGAGGAAGCCCTGCCAAGCTTCAGGGGTAAAAGGCCTTTCACAAGGGGCTGGGCCTCAGAAGACAGCTCAGCACCCTGTGAGGAGGGAAGCCAGAGCTGTGTGTGATGACCGAACGGGCCGGCTTATCTGCAAAGGAGGCAGAAGCCATGATTGACGTGAGGGTTCCCTTGCAGGTAAGAGAAAGTTAGAACCGGTGGCGTGGAGGAGGTCACATGGAGGTGACTGCCTTGCCAAAGTATTTGCATTTATCATGACACCTGCAAGTGATCGCTGTAAGGTTATGAACTCATGGAGAGACATTTGTAGAACACCGGAAACGAGAAAACACATGTGCTTTGAACAAGCCTTGGTATATGCTCCTCCCTTAAGCTTTCACCCCGTCTATTCAGGATTATTTATTTTTAGCCTATTTCCGACAGCTCCATAGACCCAGCTAACGCGTGGTGTAACCCAAGGTCTCATGATGGCCCCGGCCAGCACACAGTCTTCAGCAAGGCATATCCTAGCTGCTTGTAGATCTGCCTCCATCCCAGCTCAGCACTTGAAGGCCCATGCTAAATGCACCTTGGGACAGCCTCTTACGGTACCACTTCTCAGACTAACTTTCTTCTTAAAGAAAGTGATAACAAGCCCATGCAGAGATCACTTCTGAATATGCTGTCCTTTGCCTGCATTGAACCTTTACCACACAACTAGAACTTTCTTAATCTTCCACCATACCTTCCTGTTTTAGTCAGTCTTCTCCAAAGAAAGAAAACCAATAGGCTATATGGAATTCCTCACAGTAGATCTCATATACATATTCATAAATATGTATATACATAGGAGGTTGGTTACGAGGAATTATGTCACAGGACTATGGAAGCTGAGAAGTCCCAGCATGTGCTATCTGCAAGCTAGAGACTCAGGGGTTGGGTGGGGCAAATCAGTCCATGCTGAAGTCCTGAGAACTGGGGGAGCATAGATCTCAGGTGCTGTGCAGGCGATGATAAGGCAGGGAAAGAGCCTCCTGCATCCACCTTTTCCTCTGTGTAGACCAGCCTTGACCCCTTAGCCGGTCAGACTGACACGGAATTCATCAGCATCTCACCCTGTGCTCAGCAACAGGATGCCCACAAGGAAGGTAATGCAAGCAAAGCAACGTAACTGTGCTCCATGCTCTTGTTCATGTTGCTGACTCACTCCACAAACCTGATACTTCTTTCCAACAAGTTCTTCTTCCTGCCCTTCTTTTCTTCTCTTCAGTCCAAGAAAGAACTATTTCTTAGCTTTGTCAGTAGCTCCAGCAACAATGATTCTATGAACAGATGAGGTGTCAGGCACCCAGGTTCTGTTGCCTACAGGTCTTGATTGTAGCAAAAGATCATATGCGCAAGATCTTTTTTTAATTATAAGCAAGCTCCCAGGGGTTACTCTGCTCCTCTTATCAGAAATATTAATTTATTGAAATTTCTGCATATTTTGTCCTTTGGTTAAGCATCTCATATAATGACCTTGGGAGTGTTGATCTGTTACTTGCCAGGGGAGCTAGGTGCCTTCATAATGGAAAGTTTAGTGCATAAGATTTCATCACAAGTTGAACGTTAAACCAAAGATTTTTTGGAAAAAAATTGTGCATCATATTTATATTCTGTTCCACATTTTAATGACTAACATTTATTGAGTGCTTACTCAAGTCTAGGTGCTGTGCTGGACGTTTTATGGAATATATATCCATTCAATTCTACAAGATTGTTATTGTTAATAAGTTATCTTATTCTTATCATAGCAAGAGAGCCTCAGAAACATTAAAGGACCAGATTGAAATCACTCAGTTAAATTTCAGAGGGAGACTTCTAAGCCCCAGACCCCTAACTCCAGAATAAATACTCCCAGCTGCTTTGTGCTGAAGTTTCCAACTGGAAACTCATCCTTGATACACCAAAGCCTCTGTTAATTAGATTCCAGATTAACAAGAGCTCTCAAATTACCTGAATTTTAACTCCATTATAAAAGAGACAAACAGTGAGAGTAAAAATATATAAGAGAGTTTGTCACTTTATTACAGTTCTGTTTATACCCCCTTGATGGCTTCCTGTTGCAGGTGAAATAAAAGTGCACACTCCATAATGTGATCTACAAAGCATTGTGTGAGCCTATGGCTACCTGCTTTTTCAGCCTTGCCTTTGACCCATCTCTATTTGTCACAAACTCAAGGTCACACAGAAGTAAATGGCAGAGCCAAGATCTAAACTCAGAAATGTTTTCAGAAACACATGCTTAACCACCTTGGTAGTTAGATGGATGGTTGGATGGGTGGGATGGATGGATTCATGGATAGATGGATGCATAGATGCATGGTTGAATTGACAAATGAATAAATATGTGCATGCATTGAGACAAGGAAGGAAGGAAGGAAGGTCATTTAAAAGAAACTTGCCTCTCTTCCTAGTATTCATACACAACCAGTCAAATCTATTACAGCCTTTGTATCACCAGCTACTGTACTTTTCCATGAGTCCCCATCCATGAAAGGCAGTGCATACACGTACTCAAGGAATGGAGAGGTGCCATCTGTCCAGCCTCAAAAGCCAGTACCAGTTAGGTGATTGCACTCATTTGCTGTGTAGACAAGTTATATGACTTTTAATCCAGCTAGTAAACCTGGCTACCTGAAATACCAGTCTGTTTCCAATGGTGATGGGCAAGGCAAACACAGCACTAATGCCCATTGGAATCATTTTACCCTACCTACAAAGTCATTGTCCCTTCTCATTCTCCTGAAAACTCATAGTCTATTTTTTACGTTAACTTTTGTTAAAAAGTGTAACTTGTAGTCACAGAAGTGACCAAATCTTCAGAGCTCAACACAGCTCAATGAATTTTCAAGCCACCACTCATCCATACAGTTACTATTCAGACAGTATTATACAACCATCATGGGTTCTTCAGGGAAACCTCCACCCCACTTCCAAACGCTTCTTCCTTCCAAAAGAACAATGTCATATTTCCACTACCTTAGATACGTTGTGCCTGTTTTGAGATTTAGATAAGTGGGACCACATACTATTACTCCTTGTACTTTTGAAGTGGGGTAGGGCTCTTTTTAATTAACATTATGTTTATTTCAAGTCATTAATGCTATTATGAATATCATCTCAGCGTATTTATATTGTGCATAGCACTTAAAATAATGTCTTTATAATAAGTACACTGCTCTTTGAATAAACCATAATTTCCTTGCCTACTCTGCTGTTGGGTGGACATTTTGATTGTTTCAGGTTTAGGACTGTAACAGTATTACTGTGAACATTCATGAACATTTAGAACACATTCTTATGTATTTCTCCTGGCTTTAAATCATTGGCTAGAATAGCTGTGGCATAGAGTAAAAATGTTTTAGCTTTAGTAAACACTGCTAAACTAGTTCTCAAAGTGGTTGAACCATTTTACACACCCATCATCAGTACATGATTCCACTGGTTCTGTATTTTAATCAACAATTAATATTTTTCATCCTTTCTTCTTAGCCATTCTGGTGGACTTTGAATGTATCTCATTGTTGTTTGAAGTTGCATTCCCTCAGGACTAAAAAAGCCAAGCACCTTTTCTGTGTTTTTTGGCCACTTAGATGTTCTATTTCATGAAGTGCTTATTACATTTTGCCCATTTTCCTATTTTGTCTGTCTTTTCCATACTGACTTATAGATCCCATGGATACCACTTCTCATATGATGTTGCAAGTTTGTTTCCTGTTCTGCAGTTGCCATTTTTATGTATCTTTTGATAAACAGAAATTCATATGTTTAATATAATCTGATAAAACCTTTTCCTTATAGTTAATGACTTTCTATTATTTAAGAAAGTTTTGTCCAACTTAATATCATTCATAGTACTCTCTTTTTTTATTCATTAAGTTTATTGGTACATTTTAGGTATGCAATATGATGACATTCATCATTGGGAATTTGTACTTTTACATTATATATCTTGGTTCTTTTTTCCTCCATTCCCCTGCCCCTCCTTCAACCCCTCCACCCCTCCCCATTTACAAAGACTTTGTTTCTATTTTTTTCCTTTTCTCATATTTATTCCTTTCCTTTCTTTCCTTTCCTCTACCCTTCCCACTTCCCCTTCCCCTTTGGACCTTTTCTTCCTATTTCAGATTATATATTATACATTTTGATCCTTATTTACACTTTCAGTTTCTCACACCAGAGAAACTTTGGTTTTTACACATGTGCTTTTACATTGCATTAAGTCATGTTTTTTCTTTCCACTATAATCTACTTGCACATGATTTTTGAACAGGTGTGTTGTAGGTAATCTCAGTTCATTTCTTCCAGGTGCAGATGTAATGGACACAGCACAAGTTTTAGAAAAATCCTTCCTACTGTGCTGCCACTTTGTCATAAATCCAGTGACAACATGTTCACCTCTCTTTCTGGTCTCCCTATTTTTTTCCACTGCCCTGTCTTTCCATTCATGTGCCAAGACCATACCGTTGTGATTGCTGTAGTTTTATAATGAGTCTTTTCATTTGGTAGCATTAAGTTCTCCAGATTTACATTTTGGCTGAGTACTGTAATAATTGCTTTGGTGTGAAACCCAGTAGCAACTGACATTTACTGAGGACTTCTTTTATGTCAGGTAATACATGAATCATTTTACACTTGTGCTTAATCTTAACAACAATTTGATGAGAGAGAGGATGTTACCTCTTTTTATCTAAATGAGGAATAGAGGTGCAGAATTGTAAAGTGGTCAAGATCACATTCATATTAAGTAGCGAGTTGTGGACTTGTACCCAAACCAACTTTGGCTGAGGGATCCCTGCTCTTTTGGTAACACACACTGCCACACACTGGAGATATAACTTCAGTCATTTTGGCTGAATTGGCTGTCTTTTGGGGCTATCTGTCTGATTTTCAACCTTAATACCAGCCAGTATTTTCTTTTTCCTCTCTCCATGTCAAAGAAAAGAAAATGCCTATAGAGAAAGTGAACAATGAAGCATTGGCTTAGCGACTGTGTCTTTGCTGTGTGGATTTCACACTATTTTTAGGCATGGTAAAGGATAGAAGAGACTATCGGGAGTTCTTTTAAACCAGACTGCAGGAGTTGGGATTGGCTGCGAAGGTTTAAAGCCTCTGATCGTCCATCCCCAAATAGCTGACAGGGCAGCTTCTTTGGAGCCCCAACTCGTGAGCATTGAGAGAACTTGGAGTTCTTTCCCTGCACTCTCCTCTTTTCACCTCTTCTACTTACAAAAGGTGCTGAACTTTTAGCATCCTCCCACATAGTACCACCCTCCAAAATCAAATCATTACAGAATACCAAGTCTAAAAATAGAATTCTCAAGTTTTTCTAGAGAGGCTAGGATGATTTTTTTTTCCTGCAAAGGTATAAATATCCATTTGCATCTGAGAATTCATAATCATATAATCCATTTCGACCCTAGAACCATCATGAGTTTCCATGCTGTGGGTAGCTGGTCAGATTTTCTGACTCTTTAGGCAATGTTCATGTGTTAGCTGTTCTTGGATATATGCGACTTATCCACCATTTCTTGTTACGATTTTATAACAAACTGCCCGCCCCATATATTAGGCCTACATATCTCTGTTCCAGGGTGCACTGTTTCCACATACCACTGCTAGGGAAATAGCTCATAATGCTTTGGTAAAAATATTATAATTTACCCAGTGTCTGGAAAACCTGTGTCTCCCTAGTCATTTGTAAATGGGTTCAGAGTCTCTCTTAGCATGACCAGGATCACAGAAAGCGTTTCAGCATCTCAAAAATTATATGTCTCTTAGAAAATTTCCTTGAAAGAACAAAAATGGTCTGTCTTTTCCTGTGTCATTTGTCATTGCATCTTTAGTCGAGTAATTTTCTTACATAATGGTCTGCATTAGATGGTATGAATAGGTTGAAAGGATGTGAAAACAACTAACAATTTTCTTATGAAGGGTAAATACTAGCTCATCAGTTATTTGCTAGGCCTATCCAATGCCATTCCCATACCTTAGCCCCTCAATGAAACATGTAGCCATCCTGTCAAAAAGAAAGTAATAATTAAGGAACTAAACTCCAGTGCAAGCACAGTCTCCAAATTCTATAATTTTGTATGAATATTAGAAAGTGAAAAATGCATGATCTGATGTATGTGTATATATGTAGACAGCTGGAATTTTAGAATTAATAGAAACCTTAGAAATCGGCCTATCTTCTATAAGTAAGAAGCCTGGAGTCCAAGGAGCTGAGAGGACCTTCTCAAGGTCACAGGGCAGCTATTGCTACCCTGCATCACCCCTTGTTTTCTGAGACCCTCATGACTCCAGCTGCCTTACCTCACAAGCGAATGCAAAATAAGAACAAACTGACTTTGATTGGTGCTACAGTTTGGATGTAGACTGCACCCCAAAGTTCTTGTGCTACAGTGTTGGTCCCTGATGTAGACTAGTAAGTGGTGAAACCTTTAAGTGGTGATAGTTAGGTCGTGAGGACATGACCTTGGAAAAGATTAATGCTGCACTCTTGGTGTGGACTCTGAAGACAACAAGCTGTTATAAGAGAGTAAACCTGATCCCTGCATATTGTTCTACTTTCTGTCTTGCCTGCATGACCATAATTATGCCATCTGCCATGTTGTGGTGTAGCCAAAGGCTTTCACTAGACCCAGCAGATGCTAAATGGTGAAATAACTAAATCTCTTTTCTTCATAAAGCACCCAGCCTTAGGCCTTTTATTAGAGCAATAGAAAATGGACCAATACAACAAACAAAATGCTATATAAGTATACCATACTCTTATTTTTATTTTTAAAAACTACATATGTAGGTTATGATTGCTTTCAAAGCTGGCCTACTTATAAGTTAATTAGATGTCAACAAATTAATAGAATCCATTCC
The DNA here is from genome assembly GCF_053883595.1 of Heterocephalus glaber. NCBI lineage: Eukaryota > Metazoa > Chordata > Mammalia > Rodentia > Bathyergidae > Heterocephalus > Heterocephalus glaber. The sequence goes on from NW_028258381.1 coordinate 31,623,055, forward strand.
ACCTTCAACTCTGAAAATATCTTTATATTCCAGACTTAAAAGACGAGTGAATTGAATTCTTTTTTATGAAGCAGAGTCCCATTGTGTTAAAAATAGTGTGCTTAAAAACAATTTGGTTTTTAAAATGTCTTACTATTTTTGTCTCATTGAAAACTTCGCTCTAAATTTCATTTATAAAATCCTTGCCTGCTAATTCAGTTCTTTTTCCCCCTCATAATAGTTGTTGTTTTCTTTACAAAGTAGTAATAAACTTCACACTCCTTATCTTTGTTTGCTTTTATTTTAAACCTCTGAATTGAGGACCCTATTCTTTAGTCCATCCCTGTAATCTGACCCAAGCTCACATTTATAAAAGGATAGCCAAAGGCAAAGTCCACTTGGTAACTGAACTTGGTAATCCTCCTAGGCCAAACTTGCATTGAGCCTACTCTTGTAGTGATATTATTCCCATCCTCACAGTGGGGCATCCTTTGCACTATTGTCCCCAGTTTTCAGTTGAGAAAACTGAGGCACAGAGAGATAAATTTGTTTGCCAAAGTGACTCAGCTGGTAGGTGGTAGAGGTGCGCTTTGAACCTCAGCAGTCTACCTTTAGCATCTTTGTGACCTTCTACCATCACGAACTCTTAGGCAAGCCCTTTACCTTTCTGACAGTTCTTACCTACAGATGGATCAAATTACCTGGACCAGTCCTTCCTGCTAAATATCTGCACTTTGTAAGATTTAGAGAAACCGTATTAGAATTCATAAATCCCATCTGCATAAAATTCTTTTCATTATTTCTATGTAGCACGGCAAGGTTGAGATTGCCTGCATTTTGTTGTTTCTGCATTTCTCACCAAGAAGCATTGGAACTAAAGGTGCATCTGATGAAGATAAGCCCAGGTCTTTCCAGGGAGGTAGAAACACTGGCTCTGGAGAATTCTGGGTTTGATTCCAAGCTCTGCCACTGCAGGCTACTTAATTTCACTACCGTTCCATCTTCTCATCTGTAAAATATGGATACTGACAGTGCCTTTGTTGTCACTGTGAATTCAGAGACCTCAAACAGGAAAGGCTTTTAGAAGAGTGCGCAGCATAATGTACCCTCGGTGTGTGGAATTTCAGATTTCAGATCTGAATACTTTCCTAGGTTTTTATACAATCAACCAGAATGACTGGTGACTCCACCCCCTTCATAACTACTGGATCTCAAAGTGTACTCACTCTGTTCCTCTTCTCTTTCTCCTGTGCTAAAATTGTTGGAGTCTGTAAGAAGCTGTATAATGTGGTACTGGTGAGGATGAAAGTAGTAACAGCCACTGTTTACTAAAGCCATAGTCTATGCTGGGCATTTTTCTACACACTTATAAATAATCCAGTTTGATGCTTGCAAATGGATGTGGTTTCACAGATAATGAAGCAGGTTTGGGAGTTTCATTATTGAAGGATATGTGGCATAGTAGGGATCATCAGATTTGATATTTGCATTCAGGTAGGCATTGTACTTCCTGACTCTTCATTTCTCCTTCTTTCGTGGCCTCTGGTAATCTCGGGTGTGTGTTTTTTAAGCTAGTGTCTGTGTGCTTGCTTGAGTTTGTATTTTCCATGTTAATAATTACATATGTCTAAGAATAATAAATAACCTAAAACAGTGATTTAGGCACAGCATATATGAAAAATTCCAAAGGAAGACATTGCAGGTTAGTGTGGTCATTACGAAGTCATTAGTAGGAGGTCCTTCCAACTGTCTAACTTGTAGCCCTCATTTTATGCTGACAAAGTGACTGTAGGAGCTCCAGTCATCTCTCCTATGTTCCAAATATGAAGAAGTTGACATAGGAAGATGGAGGCAGAAGGGAGCAACCCAACCAAATCTTCACCCTTTTAAAGGTCTTCTCTGAAAGCTCCATTCAGGAAATTCTACTTTTCTATCATTGGTTTTCCATCCTATGACTACTTTTATAAATGAATCTATTTTTTTTTAGCTGGGCACATTGTTGTCATGAACAAAATTGGAATTCTGGTGCTTGCATCGGCAGCACATACACGAAATTGGAATTCTGTTAACACTGAACCCAACTAGTGAGTTTCTTGAAAAACATAAATAAATCCATCCAGTGAGACCCTTCCCCAGTGACTGACTCCCCATGGAAAATTTGCTGTGTTTCAGAAGCTGGGACCATCTCAATGAAGACAGGAGAGGTCAGTAGGTGCCAGGAGCCAGGGAGACTATTTCTTGGGGACCCAAGATAGTTGGCAAGAGTGCAGCTGGGCCCAAGCCTGGAGAAAGAAGTCTGGGAGTGGGTGGCAACGCTGGCGATTTGAGTCTGACTTCATGGGGGCCACAAGGAGCAGTACGAAAATAGAGGAATCCCAGCCTGAAAGTATACTTTTAGCATTAACACGTAATGTCATACCCCTGTATGATTTTACTTCATTAATCCCATTGATGGGCAGAAGAGGTATTACTTTCAATTTCTTTTGGGGAACTGCAATAGGAGGCAGAGTTATCAGAGAACAGAATGAGCAGGTATAGCTCAGCAACACAAGGATGGTCTTTGCAACCACACTGACCTGAGTTCTGAGTCCGGCACTAATTCTTGTTACCCATGCGATCTCAAACAAGTCACCTACCCTTTGTGAGTCTCCTGTTTCTGATTTTGAAATAAGAAGAAATTAGTAGCACCTCCCATGTGCTTGTTATAAGAAGTGAATGTATGAAGTAAAATTAAAAAAATAGTGAATTCTTTAAAAAAAATTTTTTAAATTACTACAGTAAAAGACACTTTGCCATGAATCCCCCTCACTTCAAACACAGAAACACAGAACCCACATACCCCATCCTCCTTGCCACTCCCTGGAAGTCCTCTTCGTGAGTGTCTTTAGTTGTGTTGTCCTGGCTGCCTCAGAGTGCTTAGTCCATTTGAGACGTTTACCTTTCATGGTCATTTTGACTTTGAGGAAGAACCAAAAGTCACACAAGGTCTGATCCAGTGAAAAAGGTGGATGAGAACACACCATCATTTTTTTTTTTTTTTTTTTTTTTTTTGGTACCGGGGATCAAACTCGGGTCCTTGTGCTTGCGCAGCAGGTGACAAAACCGCTGAGCTAAATCCCCGGCCCCACACCATCATTTTTTAAAATCTTCACAAATCTACCTTGCCTTTGGATGACAGTTGGCAGCAGCATTCACCATATTTCATCACATCGCATAAAGATCCTCACAAAAGAGGACTTCAAGAACTACTTCAGAAAGTAGCAAGAATGATGGGATAAATGTATTTGAAGACCGGGGCATGGGGGTTGAAGGAGATTTTTAGCAATTTGTCTTTTACTGTTAACAAATATTTTAAAAACTGAAACATTCACCATATGTTTTGATCGCACATGGAGAGGTAAGTCAAGGCCCTGACCCAGGCCTGTTTGAAGCCCAAGGTGCAGGTCCTGCTTGCATTGGTGCTGTGGCCCCATGCAAGTGTCCTCAGCAGGTGCTTACTGTGCACTTGCTGGGAGTCCCCTCAGACTGCAGATCGTGATCTGGATTTCTGTGGAAGGAGGAGTCTGGGTGATCCAGGAGAGTGGGTGGAGAAATTAATTTTCAAAACAGCAGCCATCAGAAAATGTCCCGAGCTCTTGATGTCAAGGAAGGCAGGAGGCCAGCTGCTGGGTCAGCTAAACTGTGCATTCAAATGCTCACTTGGGGCCATCTAAAAGAAGCCCGTGATGGAAGGTTTCATTTCTGCAAGTTCTACCTGCCTCCTATATAAATGAGGATGCCCAAGATGCCTGCTGCCTGGGCTGTGGCAGTCATCATGCCATGGTTGCCCTTGGCACAGAATGTGCCCCAGACAAGTCTTGCCTGTTATTAACTAGGTTACTTTCCTCCCGGTTTACCCAGTGGGGCTGGTGGTTCTTAGGTTCTTCTGACTCTCTCAGCTCCAGTGATCTCATAAAAATTTTAACTGGGGCACAAAGTACACATATAATCACACTAGGTCCAAAAATGATACTCTGTGATAATGTGGTTAATAACCAGTGGCCATAGCATTTCAAGGAGCTTCTGCACAGTTGTAAATTTCACTGGCTTCAGTACCAATGAAAACTGGGCCTGACAGCTCTGGGCCCAGGGGAGCAAACAGAACAGTTCGCCTGTGTTGACATCCCACGTTCTCTAAATAGCTTTGTGTCTCAGGTCAAAATTTCACATTTGCCAGCATCTCTCTGCCAGCGACACAGGCTGTGGTGCATTGACTTAGTGTGTTCTTGCTTCTCATTGCTGAGATGTGGACAGGCTTGCCTAGCAAGAGGGGAAATGTCACAGAACAATTCATGTTCCAGAAAGCAACGTGCTGGTGTACTATTTATCATCATTGCTGCCACCTCTCTCCATATTTGTGTTAACTTTCATTCTTTCCAACATACTTTCCTGTGACTTGGGTCATTTTATGTTCTCTGGAGCCTAGAGAGAAAACAGAAGAGAGTTTCTTTCCATTTTAGTTTAGAAAATACAGCCTCAAAAAAGCAAAGGCCTTGCTTCTGATTGGCATGGCTGGATTTGAATCCAAATCTAGTTTTCTGGAACCCTTCCTGCATGGTGGTGTCCTTTGCAGCCAGCCTGTATTAATCACATTCCCATTGCATATCAGGACATGATACCCAACACATGCAACTTAAAGGATGAGAGGTTTATTTTGGCTCATGGTTTCAGTCCATGGTTGGCCGGCTCCAAGGCAGAAACAGCATGGTAGAAGGGCCTGGATGGAAGAAAGGTGCTGCATTCATGGCAGCAGAGTGAGAAAAGACGAGCTAGGGAGGGAGACACATCCTTCCAAACCACCAGCCCAGTGGACCCACCTCTTGCAACCAGGCCCCACATCCTAACAGCACACTCAGCTATGAACTCATCAGTGGCATAATCTACTGAAGAGTACAGTGCCCCCGTGATCCAGTCATCTTGTGCAAGCCCCTTCTGTGAACATGTGAGACTTTTGGGGAACAGCCTCATTCTAAACATAACACATCCTGTGCCCTTGGGTTGTCTGGGAGAAATTGGGTTCCCATACCTTCAGATCTGATTGTGCCTTTCAGAAGGGGTGAGGTGTACCAACATATACTAACTGGTGATTGTTCAGAGGTCTGGAATTCGCTGTTTTCAAGAAGGATGAAGATAGAAGAAGGTGGCATGGAATAACTTGTGGCCAGGCCAGAGCACATCCTCTTAGGTGTGAGAAGGACACAGGACCTGCAGTCTGCACCAGAATATTTGCTCTCTGATTATATTGATGTTCATCTACCTGATCTGCCCCAGGGCTGTCAGCAAGGGTAGAGGTCTCTGCTGAAAACTCGGCTCCTACCCTTCCCCTTTCTCCTCTTCTAGCTTTCCAGGGCCTGAAATTTCAGCACCTTGGCCTTTGAGGCCTAATCACTATTTAAAGAGACTCAATTAAAATGGAAATACTTTCACTGTATATTGTTGCAGAATTCCAAAAGGACAAGAGAGAACAAATTGGAACCGGGAGGATTTCATTGGTGCACCTTGACTCAACTGAACTTGTCCAAAAGACTGAGTGCCAAAGAAATATTTTTGGGTTTTTCTACATTTTTCCAAAGGGGTGGTCTTTCTAGCAACCTGAAACTGGGGGAGGAGTGAGTAAGCAAGGTTACAGAAGCAAACAAAAAGCAAGTTAGTCACATCTCACGTTGTGACAGTTTTGTTCCTTCTGAATCTGGTAAGAACAGGACATCATGAACTTTCTTTATAGGCCAGTTGCCGGTCTCATCTGTATCTTTGAGGGCATACAGTTCCTTAAAGGTTCCAAAGATTTTATTTATAGGAATGTAACTATCTGCCCTGTTAGTATTGGGGCGGGGGGGCAGCCTGGAAGGAAGGCATATTCCTGAATCAGTCTGGCTGTTTACCTTTTTCGTAGCAGAGCGGAGGTCAACAGTTACATGCGAGCGCTGCAAGGAGCTAGGAGACTGCTTTCTAAAGGAAAACTGATTTTAAGTTCTGCTTTAATATAACCGTATATATAAGGTGTGATCAAAATACATGGTATTTATATTTTTATAATTGTATTATAATTGAAAGACACATTGCCATGAATCACCCTCAAAATTCTCTCTCACTTCAAACGCACTTGTCCCCTTATTCCTGTCACTTTCGGAAGCAGTTCCAGAAGTCCTCTTTCATAAATCTCTCTACCAGATGTGATCAGGAATATGGTGAATTTTGCTGTTAAGTGCCATCCAATGAAAAGGCAGGTTTGTAGAAACATGACAGCGTGTCCTTATCCATCGTATTCATTGGATCTGGCACCAGGAAACTTCTCTTCTGGCTCTTCCCAAAAGTCAAACTGACCATGAAAAGTAAATTTTTTGAATTGATCCAATATACTGAGGCTACCATGACAGTGCAACTAAAGATACTCATGAAAGAGTCCTTCTATTACTGCTTCAGAAAGTTGGCAAGAAAGATGGAATCAGTATATTCAAAATGAAGGGGAGAATTTTGGAGAGATTCCTGGCAATGTGTCTTTTACTGTAAATCATTTTTTAATTTAAAAATTTACCTTAGCATATTTTGGTCATGCCCCATCTATTTGCTTTTTGAATACCCTTAGAATGCTATTTTGGGGGAGTCACAAAGCCTCATCTCTTGGCTCCGTGGTGTCCTCATCCTTAATGTATAAGTTGAAAGGCTCATAGCAAAGCTCAGGTGAGGTTCTGTGTCCGTAAAGGGCAGTCGAGGGTAAGTCTGGCCGACGGCTGGGATGCAGGGAGCAGCTGGGTGTGGGTTGCAGAGGAGGAAGAGAGGGGTAGCCACACATCTCGCTCAGGCACTGCATCTCATCTCTCAGAGCTCCTCTGTCCTCCAACCATCCATGCCTTGGAGTGGTGAATGGCATCAGATGCTTAATGATCTCCAGTGTCCCCTGCTCACTGTCATAAGAGCTCCCCAGAGAAATAATCGCAGATACTGTTTCCAAAGTTGGGTTGAATTGTGTAGTAAAGAAAAGGCAGATTAAGGGCACAGGAGGAGCTGTGCCTGAGGGGCACTTGGAATAGTTTTTATAGGATCAGGAAGGCAGATGGAAAGCTCAACTTCTGCACCAGCAGCCATCAGGATAGGTCCTGCTCCAGTTGAGAATGGATCTCTTTCACAAAAACATATGTATTTAAGGGCAACTCTGACCATCTGTCTTTGAACTTCTAAGTTGTATGAGGACTATCCTTTAGTTGCTTTTTCAAAATGCCTCTTCTCCATGTTTGCTTAAGCAAAGATGCCTCCTGACATCTGTCTTTGAGGCATCAACTTGTGATCCTCTGATTTCCCTGTTTTAAAACGCCCTCTTGTTTCCCTTCTCTTTCCTTCAGCCAGTGAGACCTGCAATGACTTCCACCCGATGTTCTTCACCCATGACAGATCCTTCGAAGAGTTTTTCTGCATCTGCATCCAGCTCCTGAACAAGACCTGGAAGGAAATGAGGGCAACTTCAGAAGACTTCAACAAGGTAAAGTGGGGTCAGAGGCTCCCCAAGTCATCCAAGGGGTGACCTCCTCAGGGCTGTGCTGTGGTCCCTCAGCTGCCTGTAGCAGGTGGTTGCCAAGGTAAGAGAGTCAAGAACAGGTCAGTTTTAGGTTGCTTCCAGTATGGAAGAGATCTCTATGGATAAGCTTGGAGAAAGATTATTCCTTTTGTCTAAACTGCCAGCAGGGACTCTTTCTTGGGAACTTTGTCCAGGTGAACATCTTCCTTCATGGTGTGAGTGTGGGATGTGGTGTCAATACCACAGGATCATTGGAAAAGATGTCTTTGCTCTAGCTGTACAGAGGTGCAGGAGACTGACCCGGAGGAAGACTGTGTCGGGTGGCCCATCAGTTTCTTTATGGAATATAAATGTGTTCAGATCATCTGCCTTGTGGTGCGTCAAAAGGAAATTTTGTTGAAATGAAAGATCTCTTTCAGGAAATTGAGTAAGTTTACGTGTGGCATTTCTTGGCTATAGTAAACATTAGATCATTTGAATGGAGATGTCTCGGTTTTCTGTGCGATAAGGTCTCACAATAGTGTGACTTTTCCATTTCCACTTCTATGTAAATTTTGAGTGAAAAGAAAGCTGTTGACCAGCTTAAAGGAATCACAGCCCTTACTTTGAGATAAATAAAACTTCTATCCTTCTATAAAGTCCTGATCAACAATAGTGCCATGGGTAATAACTGCCTTTAGGGTTGGTCAGGCATAGCCTTTGGCACCTTTAATACACTTGGAGGTATGGGCCTGGGGAGGTCGTCCCCGTGGACAAAGCTCTCCTGGTGCTAAGATACAAAACCATCCGCAAGAGTCTGAGGTTCTGGTCTCACAGCCATACTGCGGCACCTTTGTGTCTTGGGCTTGGTGCATAAAATAGCATCTGAACTTCAGCTGCATTTGTTATTCTTCCTGGTCTTTGCCTTCCTGTCACCTTCTCTCAGAATTGACACGTCTTCTTTTCCACTGTCTTTCTGGTTTGTGACATCTCGAAGCAATACTGGTTGAAAAGAAAGAAAACCAGAAAAAGGACCCAACCCTCAGTCAGGCCTAACCTGTCTGTCACACTGGACATAATGACCTCACCTACCCTTGTGAAAGCGGACAGACACTGATCCCTCTCAGCCACCCGACTGTCTTTCCTCTGTGTGCTGGGCCCAGACTGAGTTCACAGTGACCCTCATGCAGAGGTCTGATCTGGAGCTGTCTCTTACTCAAGGAGGACAGGGGAGGAGAGAAACCTGTTAATTCCTTGTGATTACACCTGCCCTGCCGCCTCCCCAGTGTGCTTCTCTTGATTATGAGAGACTTTGCAATTCAGGTGCAAATCATCTCTGGGAGAGAGGAAGCCTTTGTAAAATCAAGCTAAAAGAGAGAGAGAGAGATAGCTAAATCAATAGTCTTTGAAAGGGGCTCTGGCCATCTTGCTCTGGAGCAGCCTGACTCTTTATGTGCTGTGTTGTGAAAGCTGCCCAGGGCTGGGCTGTGTACACAGGGCCACCTGCCCTCCGGAGGAGAAGACCTCACCGCCACCACCTGTTCCAGCCTGTCAGAGGACGTTCGGGGATGGGAAAGGCAAGGAATTGTAATTTCCTGCATTACATATTTTTGCTACATTTGCCTTTTTCCCCTGACCAGCAGAGTATATCAGGTATATGCATTTTTATCACATGTGTATCATCTTCTATTCTTGCTCTAACAAATCACCCCAAACTTAGATGATGCAATTTTATTACCTTAGAGTTCCAGAATTCATAAGCCAGAAATGGGTCTCATGAGGCTAAAACCAGGGCCTGGGCCGAGCTGTGTTTCATTTTAGAGGCTCCAAAGGAGAATCTGCTTCCTTGCTTTTCCAACTTCAAGGCACCTCCTGCATTCTTTTGTGCCCTTTTTCTCCACCTTCAAAGCCAGCATCTGCAAGTCCAATCCTTCTCACATCACAGTCCTTCACTCTCCTCCCTCTGCTTCCCTGGTCTTCTAATTTGCAAATGATTACCTTGAACTTGGATAATCCAAGATGATCACCTTCCTAAGGGCAGTAGATAGTGATCTTAATTCCAACTGCAACCTAAATCTTCGTTTGTCATAAAAGGTGACACGTTCTCAGCTTCCCAGGATCATAACATGGACATCTGTGGGGTCATGATTCTGCCCATCGTGGTGTATATTTGATTTTTAGGTGGCTCTATCAATTTAAAGTCATCAACTATGGACAGGCCAGTCTTGTTTTTCTCTCTGCTGGTAGGTTTATTCCCAGACACAGAGTTTTGCTAGTGGCTGCTTGAATACAGATATGCTTATGTCCTTCTCTTTTATATACCTATTCTGCCTCCAGTAGCCTTTTCTAACGAGAAGGGCCCTTCGTGAGAGCCACTAGTTCAGTGTGAAGACAGTCTTTCTGATTTTTCCTCCTGCCTGCCTATCAGCCCCTGTTCTGCTTTCCCCGATAATAAATTGAAGAAGAGAGAAGTGGTGAAATTGAAATCAGTTCACTTTTCTTCTTGTTATTAACTTGGTAGCAGAGGAGATTGAATTTAGGAACCAAGGTGGGTTTGGAGTTACTGGTAGATTTAATGTTTTTTCTTGTTCCCTAAAACTGTTCAAATTTGAATTCAGAAATTATCTTAAAAGAGCCCAACATGAAATATAATTCCTTCTGAACTTTCTTGGATACCATTTCAGGCTCTCACCACTTTGAACAGAGCAGAGAAGGCAGATTTCATTGTCAATCCTGAGACCTAGGACTCTGGGAGAGGGCTCAGCTGTCTGCCTTCCTAGGCTCTTCTCTGGAGAAGCAGGACACTTCAATTCAAAATTTTAATCGATCCAGCAAACTATACCAGATTCTCTGAGAGACAAGAATAGCTTCTTCCACCCGCCTTACTTTGTGGGCATCTACCACTTGGTAGTTATGCCACTGCTGGAAGAGAATGTTTGGAAAAGCAGCTGTCTTCTGTTCTAGGCTTAGGAAGCAGCAGATGGGATGTTTTTGTATTTAGATAAGAGAAGTAGAATTGGAAAGTGATTAAAATATTTATGCTTTGAAAAGTACTTTCTTTCAGTTTCTCAATATAGCAGTCTGCAGAATAATCCATTGATTCAGGCCACTGAGTTTGTATTCTATATTTTTGCCTTTTATTATCAATAGTTTACAGTGGGCATTATTCATTTTTATGGGCATTAGAGAAGAGCTAAACTGTAGCTGGTTACTTCTGCAGGAAAGTGGCCCCATAATTATTTCACTGAAACATTCATTTTTGAGCGGGGTAGGAAAGAAGACACAGTGGTGGGGTTATTTCAGGTACAGGAGTCTCATTTAACACATTCATGATGGGGCCATCATTCGTCTTGCTGCCGGGCAATTCTGAACCACCAGTGATACACGCCTGAGTGTCCCATCAAGCAGCATGGGACAGTCCCCTCAGGTGGTACAATCATGCATATACCTCAGCTGGTTCAAGCTGGTGGAAACATGTTAAAGTGTGTGTGGCTGACTACTCCACTTTGAAGATTGTAACAATGGCTTACACATCACAATATGTACCTGCATGTAGTAGGGTTTCTCAGCTTTACTTGTGCATTAAGATCACATGGAGTCTGTTACCCCAGTGCCCAGTTGTTTTGTGGACCAATTAAATCATAGTTTAGGAGCAAAGCTATAAATGAATATTTTCATTAAGGCCGATTGGATTGCTGAAAGTGATTTGTTTGTATAGAATTGTCATCAGTTGACACATGCCACATGTATCCCCAACAAACTAGCAGGAATCTCCTGCTTTGATGGAATTGTATGTCTTTTCATCTGTATGAAACAGATTCTAATCCTTGTTTTTCTACTCAAGATCTCTATGACTGAATGTTAATTAAAAATAGAGACCATCCCATCACTGTCTCCTATGGCAGTTGTGATATGAAGTTGAAGTAAGAAGTCTAAAAATGCTTCCAGAACATAAAAAGTCTTATGCAGTTGTGAAGCATTCTTTTTGCAATCATCAGATAAATTCTGTCTGGGAAATGTGAGTTGATTGCCCTTTTCAAAAGAAGACCCTTTGATGTCCATTATGTTAAAAAGAAAAAGGGAAGCTGTCTGTGAGCCCCGCCTTAAGTTCTGGATTGAATTAATAACCCACTTAACTTTAGCAAAATAGGCTCTAAGCTGAAAATTTTATGAATCTCTGCTGATTCACCTTTCAGATAACTTTATTAGATACTTTCGTTTCCCAAGGGTATCAGCCTACGTATCAGCACGTACCATGATTCTCACATACTTCGTGGGTGGTGGGAATTAAGGGTTCTCCAACTTACTTGCCTAGACCTGTCCAGAGACAGTTGAACCTTCTTAGAAATCAGCAAAATATTTGTGAATAGCCTCGGTGTCACTTTAGACTCCATCAAAACCAACACTGATAAACCAAGATGACACGACCTTGCCAGGTGTTAGACTCAGCAAAATGGCAGAAGCTAGTGATTTGGAAAATGTAGTTAGTCTACAGTAAAAGGACTATTTTGAAACTTTATACAATGGCATAATAAGCTGAGCACACATGGTAGAGGGTAAAATCGCAGGCTCACTATGAGAAACCATGTCAGATTAAAATAGCAGAGGCTGCGCATTGAGGGAATCCAGGCCCAACAAAGACACAGCTGCCCTGGCCAGGCTGTGAATGTCTTCTGAGTCAATAGGAGAAAATCTCAATTAGGCAGAATTGGAGAACTGGCCAGAAGGAAGCACCCTGAGGATTCCTCTGGAAGATTATCCACCCAAAATATCCTTCAACTAGTCACATGGAGTGGATTGTAATGTGGTATAGAGAGGGAATCTTATTTGAAACCTTAAAGGCAGAGAACTCATGAATTAAAAAGAGGGAGATGTTTGCTCATACAACTGCTTGCAGCTTACTGAGTTTCTATGCAATGTTTTCAGGGACAATCATATATTCAGGAGTCCCCTTCCTAGGCCAGCTCAACTTCATAGCAGTGGTGCAGCCAGCGCTGTGTTGGTTCGCAGAGCTGGCCTGGGGAATGAAAGGTGGTCTGTAACTCTCTCCATGAATAAACATGAATCTCCTCATTTGCATGAGGCAGGTGACTGTAAAATATCTTGGAGCAAGTTATGAAAGGAAGCTTTGTATGTCCATGCCCAGGGGAAGCCGGGAGGACTCAGCGTTGTTTATCTTCATTAGAATTCCATCTAGTGCTGCTGTTATTGATCTGAACTGGGCCTGGTGTGGCTAATAAAATAGGTGTACGTTTTAATTGAAACATGAATATTGAAGTAGTGAAGTCTCTTAAACAGCCCTAATGTCACACAGTGACGTGAGCCATTTTTCAACTGTCTGGGCTATTAGCTAGCGTTTATTCAAAAGGCTTTTCATGTGTTGCACAGGTCTTGGGTTTGCCACAAGGGCAGGCAAATCTTTCCTAGTGGCAAATACACCGTATGAATAGATTTATTTTTCCTTTGATGTTTCCCATTGAATGCATAGCAAGATGGTTGCATGTGTGTATGTGTTTAAGCTATTCATCTAAGGTATTTTTAGCCACATTCATAGACTTGGCAACTTTCTTTGAGGTAACAATCAAGACATGACCCCAGTGGGCCTCACTAGTAACAATTAATACTATCTAAGTACAGCAGAGAGACTGAGAGTGACTTTGTCAACATTTTTTTCAGCAGCTATTTGTTTAAGTAGATCCCAGTGTATTATAACAGGTGACAGGGGGCCCAAGTCAGGGGCCCCTGTGGTGAAGAGCAGTGTTTTTCCATCTCTTCTGCATTACTCCCTCCTAAGAAGCCTCTTTAGACAATTGACCTGCATGAAACCTTAATTACAGACATATTTTTTATTTTACATTATATACATGGGCTGTGCTTTGCTTAGAAAATGACTGAGTCTTACTGCTCCTTCAAGAAACATTTTTGTGCTCCTGGGGATGAGATCTCTACCTGCATTGGACAACCAAGGCTGAGAGCCAGCAGGAGGATCTGGTGACAATGCCAGCTTGAACGCCACTGGGGAGTGACCTTAAACATAATCTTTAACCCTCAAGTGCCTTCTCATCTGTCCAGGGTAATGGCAATAAAGATAACAATAGTATTTCCCACTGCCACAGTGAGGAAGAGGCCTTCAAAGATTTGTTTTGCAAGTGGATCTACACAAATGGGAGATGCTAATCTCAACAGACAAGACCTAAATTGGCTGCAGTTTGCACTTGATTGTGCAGTGTAATTTGCTGCTTTGACTTCTCAAGATTGACTATTCGAATATCTATAAGGATGTATTTTCTTGTCCATAGTGTGGAAATCCACTGAAGTCGGGTTTGATCACAGAATGGGATTCTGACCAATTCATGGGTGAGGGAGCTCTTTTGTTCGGGTCCCAGGTTGGGAGTTCACTCCTCCCCACTCACCTGCAGGTGACTTGGCACTGGACACAGTGCAAACTAAAGACCCCATGTCGCCCCCACCCCATGAATGACCTTGTGCAAGAACTCACCCCTGTCAGCTTCAAAGTCCTCATCTGTGCAGAGGGGGCAGAAGGAGTGACCCCAGAGCAAGATGGCTGTGTACCCTTTTGGCATCAATCAGATCAACTGCTGGGTTTGGGTAGATTGGAGCCAACTGGAGTCACCAGCATTGTTGAACTGGAAAAGGATCAGGTGACATAGGATTCTCATTGTCCCTGAAAGGGAGGGTGAGTGCTGATGTCAGAGTTTCAGGAAAGAGAATTCCCATCACAGGGCTCTAGCTGCACAGCAGCTTTTATGAGGGCCACCGAGATGACCAGGCAGTGGTCCCTTTCCAGTCGCCTGCACCCTGACCCCAGATTTACTAGGGACATTTGAGGACGTTCACTTCATCCACAGTCTTAGGTGTTGTTAACCCTATTCATGTTATTGCCATAAAAATTCTTAAATTGTTGAAAATCTGTTAAAAGGTTAACTGTGACCTTTAGTTGGCTGAAGTCATGGCTCACATGTTTCAGTTTCTCGACATTCTCTGTATCTGGAGCATTTACCCAAATTCTACTTAGCATGAGTGACTGTCATGAATAATTTGATTAAGCCTGACAATAGCAAATATATTTTTGGTTGTTCCTTTGTGACCAAGGTCTGGCATAGAATTCTTCTCGCTTCTGTGCTTTTCTAAGGCCTGCATATCTTTCTTTGTGTGTCCCATGTGCTAATTTGAGACTTAATTGTGAGGAGGAGGAAATAATCGGCAGCCTCTTCCACGGGATGGCAAGGTGATGCACCATCCCTTGGTTCAACTTCAGATGATCCCCAAATATGAGAATAATAACTGTTCTCCCAGTTAACTGCTTCACATAACTCTACTCAGCGGCTTCTGAAACTTCTCCACCTTTTATAGACTGTACTTAGGGACTCTGTACGAATTTAACAGGTTCCTATGACCTGAATTCCAGATTCCATTGTGGATTATATGAGGGATTTGATAATGGCACAAACCATTTTATTAGTATATGTCCAATTAAAAAGAAATTACCTACATTTTAAGTAAGGCATAATGAGATTTAGGCATTTTAAATTAAAGGGCAAATAGAAATCACAGTTGTTTAGCTGAGAAAAGAACATTAGGTGGGATCTCATGAAATACAAGTCACCATTGATTTAAAAGCAAATACAGTATGCATCTTGCCATTGTAAAGGAATTTGTTAAATGAGAGGTTGAAAATGCCATTCTTGAATAGAATACATCTCCTAAGGTAGAACAGAAAGCAGAGCACATAGGTGCTTCCTGCTGCCAACTGTGGGTACTAGATGTGGTGGGCAAAGGATTGAAGACAAAGAGAGGCCCTAGATAAGAAGAAATAAGAAAATCAGAATGAAAGAATAGAACCCCATCCATTTGCAAAGACTCCAAGACGAGAGTAGGGAAAAGTTAGAAATCTCAAGTGAGATTTCCAAACTCCCTTTGCAAAAACGCCAGATATGGTGGTCAGGAGTTCAAAAGGACATTTAATTATTTAAATATGTATATTCAACTGCCAATTTGCATGGCTTATATCCATTTGAGTATCTTTTAAAAAATCACACTTTTATACTTGAGCAGCAGTGAATTATGGGTTGAGATTAGCCACCTTCACTTTGTCAAGAAGGAGCTGAAACACTGACCTTCCTTGTTCAAGCCACGAACAGGCCAGCCTGCTCCACCACCAAGCATGCAGCAAAGCCACCAAGTCAAACAGGTCAGAGCAGGGACAAAGATTGAGAGGCAAGAAGAGTGATCAAAATCAGGCCAAATTTCATAGCAGTTTTCTCAGTGCTTTTGTGACCATTGCTAAAGGCAGAAAAATAAAACATTAAAACTTGAATTCAAGAGATGAGGATTCCGGATTGCTAGTTTCTTCTTCTCCCTTCTCTTTCATTACCTCTATGTGTTTAGCTGTTCTGGTAAAATTAAAAGTAATAACTGGTGTGCAGTGAATCTGTGTAGGAGGAAGTCATTGAGGGAGAAAGTTAACTCTTCCTGTTGGACCAACACTATCTTTAAGCCTGTAGAGGTCACAGTCACTTTTGGCAGTAACTTACTCAGATGCCCCTGAAGTGTTTCTTCCCTTTGCTCTGTCCCTGTGACCTCCCACCCCCTTGAGCTAACATTGTGAACAGAGAGCAGAGGCATCTTCTATGACCCTAGAATCTACCATTGTGCCTGGGGTGTTGTGGCTTGTGTCCAAATGTCCCCCCAAAGCCTCATGCAGTGTTTTTTGGAGGCGGCTGAATCTGAAATGTGTGATGCTGGGACTAAGGGTGTGTGATTACTAAACCACTACCTGTGAGTGATTGGTTTGGCACCGCCTTAATCCTGAAAGTCTGGATGGGATAAAAGGGGCAGAAAGACACTGTTAAGGTCCCCTTGCTGCTTTTGCTACCATGTGGCGCCATGAACTGTCTGCTCTGCCATACCACTCTGCCGTGTGCTACTCTGCCTTGGAGCCAGCCGATTATGGACTGAAACCTCTGTGGACTGTAAGCCAAATAAATCTCTTCCCCTTTAACTTTGTGTGTCAGATATTTTTTCAGTAGTGAGAGAAAAGTAGCTAATACATGGGGTTGAGAAGACACTCAAAGCCATTGTGTCCTGTCCATCATGCAAACTGCAAGGCCACATCACTGTCCACATCTTAGCTAACAGAGTCACTCTCTGAGCTACATTTTCAATGTTGTCCTTTCTTTCCACAACCCTTTGGGTCTGCAGCTCATCGGGCACCATAGTAGGAATGGGAATATGCAAGTGATGACCTAGGATGGTTCCTCCTTCCTGCAGCTGGCCGTCTAGCCAATTTCTATTTGGAAACTTACAGACTGGTCTCTCTGTGAAATCAGTCTCTGCAACCACTGTGTGGTTGTTTGCCTTCTCATCATTGCCTTGATTCTTGTCTTTCTCCTCTCTCACCCCACATGTGGCCGTTGAATGACTGGCCACAGTTCTCCAGTGCTCTGTGGTAGGAGTATATTTCCACCTCCTTGGCATGACCTCAGGGGAATGAAACATCTCCCCTTTGCTGTTTGATGTTTGAAGGGCCAAGTGACTTGCTTGTGCCAGTGGGGTATGCATGGATATAAAGTCAGTGGTCTTGGTATTATTTGTCTGGTTCTAGTATTCCTGTCACCCTCATGAGAGGGACAGACCCAGGGTCACCACTATTCTCTCAGTGAGGTCTGAGAATGAGACATATAGGACACAATTTTCCCTTTTTAGACCATGGAATTACAGGTTAAAATAGGCATCTTAGCAGATCTGTAGACCTGAGAGTATGAAAATAACTTCTTATCTCTCAAGATTGTTAGTTACACAGCATTAGTTCAGGAATAACTGCCAAAGATAGCCAACTGTTGTATTAACCTGTCTCTCAGCATTGACATCTTTTCTCTTTCCAAATCCCCTCCACAGAGCTAGTCCTATCATTCTGACTTTAATCTTTTTTTGGCTATCCATTGCCTGCCTCAGAAAGTTTCATGGCTTTTGCAAAATATTCTGTTTTCTTCTTAATTAACCAAGCATAACTTTCCTACTTCACCCCTATGTCTTTCCCTTCAACCATCCTAGGATATATGAACACTGCCTCAGTACTCACCATTTCTTGTACATGCTTTAATGCTTTCACAGCTCAGGCATTGGCTCATCCCCATTCCTCTGCCAGAACTGCCTTCCCCCATCTGCCTGTTGAAATTTAGGATTTTGCACAAGTGCCACCTTAGTGAGATGGTTACCATCTCCCTTCCATTCAGTATGAAATTTTGCACCTCAGCCCCCACAGCAGAGAATTCAAAATTTCTTTCGGTAAATATCTCCTAGCTTTATAGTAATTGTTCATTAATACAGTCTCTTCCCAAATTAAGTCAATAAATCATTGAAGTAAAGACTTTTTATGTCCCAGTATTCTCCAAATGCTTTTAAAGTAGTATCTGCTCAACTCCTTTAGGATGGCTATTGAATGAATGAATGAATGAATGGCCAACATCTAACTCATTCATTCAAAATGGTCCACTGGCCAACAGCTGAATTAATTTACACAACTTTAATATGGGATGGTTACTTTGGCTCAATTCCTGGAGTCCCACCCATAGTGCTATTTTTCAGTTCTACTGAATAAAAATTGTTTTTTCCTCAAATGCAAAAAGCCTTATTGAAAAACACTTCAAAGTCCATCAGCATCATATCTTCAGATGTCAATACTTTGAGGAACTTATAAAATGATTTGCCATTTTTTTAATGATACCAGGGCCTTCACATTGAGTTACATCCCTATCCCTTTTTAGTTTTCTATTTTGAGACAGGGTCTCACTAAGTTACTGGACTGGGCTCTGCCTTCCAGAGTGCTGGGATTACAAGCAGGCACCACCAACCCTACCTTTCATTTCTTAATGAAAAAGGAAGAGTAACTACTTTTCCACTTATGTACTTTTTATGCAAGGTGAATGGAATGCCTCAAAGAGATTGAACCAGTGCAAAAGAAAATAAATTTCTCTTTTCCGAAGAGCTCTTAGTTTAAAAAAAAAAAATCCCTGTGTTTTGTCTCTCAGCTCCACTCATTTATTCTATCACTCTTAGGGATGATTAACCCACATACCCTGGCAACACAGGGAGCACTATTTCCCCACTGTCTTGTTTCCAGGTCAGTGGGAGAGATACTACCAATAATGGCACTTCTCCTTACCCAGGATGGCTGTCTAGAGACTTTCCAGTGCAGAGGATGTGCACAGCTCCTGGCCCTCTGAGCCATTTAGGTGACTGTCCCTCCCCAGGCAGACTCAGGAAACGTGTCTCTGTGTAGCAGGCTTATCAGATCACCACCGCAAGCACATCATGCTGTTCACAAACATGATTATTTATATTTTACTTTTACCTCCCCAAATTCTCTTAGAGGAGAAGTTGCATTCTCCAGAGAGTATCATAAAAGCAAGAAGACTCAGCCCTTTCCACAGTGATTATGTTTGAAGCTGGAGGGAATCAACTCCCTAGAACTCCTCTGGGCCCCAATTTCCTTATTTCTCTTTCGCATATCCGTTTTCGTGGCTTTGCTGGATCCGAAGTGGATGGCATATGGCTTTTTGCCGCTTGAGCTGCCTCGGAAGGAAATGTCATTGGCATAGAATGCCAGATTTCCATTTTGTGACTCACAGAGCATAGAATTCTGTCCGAAAGCTCCCTGGCCGCTGTGTGCTCTTAAAGCAGAAGTAGGAAAGGGAAGGAGACACCATTCCTACGAAGATGCATTTATCGTGATAAAATGGAAGTCTCAGTGCTCTCAGGAAAAGCTGGTTGGCTTGTTTTATTATGCTCAGGGTGCTGGCTGAGCACAGTGCTTGGTCCCAAGCCTCAGCCACACAGATGCTGGGCAGGAAGTGAGGTAGAGTTGGGTTTTTTCCCGATAGACAAGAATTCACTTGTGCGTGTCCCGGAAAAATGAGACTGTGAGTGAAAGATATCAATGTTTACTGGATTAAGTTTACCAGAATTTTATATTCATTAAATTCTCAGGCTATAAAATGCTTTAAGTCGGACTTGGCTGATAAAGGAGACTTGAAGCTCTCACAGGTGCAGCCTTGGACTTTGTCCACCTCCGACCCACGGCTAAGGAACCAGCAGAGGGTCTAGAGATTCATAAGAAATGGATTAGACAGAACCATATGGAATTGCTCATATTTGACAATTTTCTCCGACAAACAGGCAATTTCAAATGGTTCTCCCTTATGATTGTATGTCACGTGCGATCAGAGGTAATTAACCACAAGCACTGTTATCCACAGCACCTATTTCTATTCATGTACCCTTGTTCTCTGGTCACTTATCAAATAAATTGCAATCAGTTCTAACAGCCAGCAGCATTGACTCTGGGCCCAAGGAGTGGGCCTTAAACCCCAGCTCCAACCTTACCTCGCTGGGTGATTAACCCGCCTTGCTCCTCAGTCTCTTCATCTATAAAAAAAAAAAAAAATGGGTCTTGCTATAGTTGTTGTGGGGATTAAATAAGCCAATATGAGACAGAAACATGTTCTCAGTTGCAAAACTAGCAGTTCTGTGTGGCTGTATCTGAAATATCTAAAATGCTTGGGCTACTTCTGAATGGGGAATGAGGCAAATTCACCTAGCAGCCACACTTGGCATGGGGAGGCCTGGGTACTGTTCCGGCTCAGCTTCTACCTCTGCAGAACCCAAACTTTTGCACCTCCTAGACAAAGGCTGTGTTCCTGGAGACCCCCTGAGGGCTGTTCTTCCACCATGTTTGGAATTCGGCCCTTCCTGGCTGACTCTGGGTCCCTGTTCTATGGAATAATTATCACTCCTAAGCCTTACCTTGTCGATCTCTCTCTTCCTTTTGGTGATGCTGCCTCACCTGCATGCCAACACACTGAAGTCTTCTGCATTTTAAAGAACAAATAACTCTTGACCCCGTCTACTCCTGTTCCCTCCAAATCAGACTTCCCCACACAGCTGCCCCTACTTGCCTCCTCTCCCTTTCATGTGTTAATTGCTGCAACCTGTCTTCTGCCCCTGCTAGAAATGCAGCTGAACAGCAGAAGAAAATTGTCTGTGTCTCTCAAGTGTACTAAAATATATGGTTGATTTTGAAAACCCCTTTAGCCACTGGTTTTGACAGAGTCAAGGATGACATCTGATGGACAATTTCAAGTCTCAGTTCTATTTTGCCTTCTTTGCAGGACTCAGATCCTGCTGGCCACCTTCTCTCTGTAAAAACTTACCGGGCTTTGGACTCACACATACATGATGAGACAATTACACATGCAGAGGATACAGGTACAAAGGGCACACTGCATAGACATATGGGAGACACAAAAGAACTATCACTTTCTGCAGCAGTGTTATTTGTAGAAAAAAATTAAAAGTAACCAAAAACATAACAGAAAGAAAAATATGAGTAAAATGCAATAATATGCACATAACACTTGAAAACCTCTTTCATCACAAAAGACATGATTTGTATGTATTTTGTTTGTTCTTTGCTTTTGTCAGTGTGTTGCTGGGGGTGGAACTTGCTTCACACGCTAGGCAAGCTCTCTACCACTGAGCTGCACCACAGCTCCCTAAAAGATGTGATTTCTAAGACATACATGGAAATGGAGAGGAGTCATTTACTTGTTCTAAATTTAACACTGGAAAGAAATCACATTCTTATGAATCCTTGCTCTGATGAAGAAGATAGACGTCAAAAAAATTATAAAATAAATCTTTCATCCCTTACACCTTCATGTTATTTTCATCTTCCCAACTTCCATCCCTTCTCTTCAGCCTAAAAATATACCAAAATCATTCCTATCCTTAAACAGTATTCTTTAGCCTGTTCCTCTTCCAAGGCCTGACCCAGTATCTGCCTGTCCCCATGATTCCCCCTCCTGTGCCCTCCGCTCACTGTGGTCTAACAGTCACCTCTACCCACCTGGCATAACACAGGTATTCACTCAGGTCAGCAATCAGCCTTGAGTGTCCCGTCGAAAGGTCTCCCCTAGAACTCCTCCCACCCCACCACCCGAAGTATTTTCTCACCCTGGGCCTCCTGGGGGCCTTTGTATTCCTGGCCCCTGGTGACTTTGCCCCTAAACTCAGGAAGCATAACATTCCCCAAGGCCAGCTTTTTCCTCTTCTACCACCTCTTCTCCTCCACCTGCTGTCTCACCATCAGCCACTACCTGCAGCAGACAGAAGTCCACCTCCTGCTCTCCTCACCTCCAGAGCTCCATCCTCACAGATGGTCCATGACTCCAAAGCAGCAGGACCCAAACCATACTTGCCCTTCTTGGTGCCCTCCCCCACTTGGGGCTGTCCGTGCTCTCTAACTCTGGGACCAGCATGAATACCTGCCCTTCCCTGGACTTGAAATCCTGGACTGATCTCTGGCTTCTTTACCTCTTCTTCCTGAGAGGTCCCCCAATCTTCCCAACCCACTAATGTGTAGATGCTCTCTACCTTTGGTCCTATGACCCTGCTTCCTGTAGCCCTCATCTCTTGGGTGGACAATGCATTTGTCTTCTAATTGTTCTACCTGGATCTGGACTTTGCCCACCTGTATGCTGTGTTACCCTTAGCCTTTAGAAACACCTTTCTAGAACACAGTATTCTTGTCCAGCACATCCAAACTAAAAAAAACCCCAACTATTCAGCTCCCTCTTCTTACACAATGATAACACAGCCCCGCCTTCTATCTCAAACAACTTTTCCAAACTATGTGTCTGTTACACCCAGGAACATGCCCCTGCTTGCCTGTGATGAGTCCTATATAGGTGGCTCCGTGAGCACTCTTCCCACTGCCAGACCTGCCTGCTTGACCTTGGTCCCACATCAAGGAAGACCCTTGACCCATTCTGCAGTACCCTCCATGGGGACAGAGTGATTGCTGCCTCTGAAGGACTCTTCCATCTTGTGTTGCACTGAACACACTCAGCCACACACTGAGCTTGGAACTTCTTTCAGCCAAGTATCTTCAGTTCAGGGCGGTGTCTGGCCACTCTCTGTTCCACTCCTGGTTGCTTTGAAGCAATGCTGCAGAATTCAGAAAGCACAGAAAACCATGATCCTAGAGGAGAGGTAGTGACCTACTTGGCCCCATTCTGCACTGACTCTGGAGCACTAGGACTGTTGCCTATCAAAAAAAAAATGTACTCAACACACATGCTCAATAGATGTTACCTGTGTTAACTTTTCATCCTGTCATTGTGGGAAAAACACAGCTAATCTTATTTCTTTTTTTTTACATTTTTAAGCACCTAAGCCCAAATGCGACATATACAAAACAAGAATAAAACAGAATTTTAACAAAAGACAATGCATAAGAAAAACAAGAAATGCAAACATTTAAAACACACAACTTAAAATTAAGACACTTGTGAAACAAAAAACAAAACAAAGACCAGAATTTATGAAACAAGAACCAGAATCTATGAAACAAATGTCGAGAGCCTACCTCTATGAAGCAGAAAGACCAAAGTTAGAACCCGTGGAACAAAAGCAGTCTCTTATCTCTGAGCAGTAATCTTGGTGGAAGACCTCCAAAATGATGTAGGGGGAAGAGATGTAACTCCCAAACCTACTAGATATCCGAAAGGTGAGTTGGTGTTCTCTAAAACTGAAGAATGAATTCTAGGAACAATGGAGGTTAAGAGTAGTAAAATTTACCACCTGCTGTGCAAGCACAAGGACCTGAGTTCGATCCCCAGTACCAAAAAAAAAAAAAAAAACAAAAAAACTAGTACAATTTATTGAGAGAAAGAAAGCTTCTGTCTAAGAGAGCCAGAAGGGGGACCAGAAAGTGGGTTGCCCATTTCTTTTTTTTTTAATGAGATAATAATATTTGATGCTTGGTGTGATGGTGCATACTTGCAATTTCAGAACTCTGGGAGGCTAAGGCAGGAAGATTGCAAGTTTGAGCTAAACCTAGGCAGTGTAGCAACTTAGAGAGACCTTATCTCAAAAAAAAAAAAAAAAAAGAAAGAGCTGGCATGAAAGCCATGGGTTTAATCCAGTAAAACCCCCCTGCCCCAACAAAATCTGATAATATCTTAAAAGAAAAAAAGCACACTTTAGAAAGTCTGTAGGTGAGAGGATTCCTGGCTAAGTTATGATAGGAGAAAGAGATTCTTCATAGTGACAGTTTCTTTTAAGACCAAAACAAAAGTTAATAAATTTACAGGAGAAATGGAAGTCTTTTCCCTCTGCCTTAAACACCTTTGAATTTTGGGTTGGTGCTGTTTACTGCCTGGGCTCCTGCACCAGGACCCGGGGCTAAGATGCTCACAAACACTCACATCCCAACCTCGAGCATGGCAGAGGCGGCGGAGACTTGGTCTTCAGCTGTGGGGGAGGCTGACTGCTCAACCCTGCCGGTGCCAGAAGACCTCTAGCTCCTTCTGCAAAAAGGAAAGGAAGAACTGGCACCCAGGGTGACATCAAAGGGCCAGGGCTCCTTGATGCCCTTTGCTGGCAGAAACCTTGATATTTTAAATAGATTTTTAAGAAACTTGTCGGGACAAAGGTCCTGTTGGGAAGTTCACCAAGACTTGATGATCTCAGCAATAAAACCATTCACCAGTGTTGTGATTTAGAATCATAGGCAGTCAAGAAGGTGAACATCAATGCATATAGATGGTCATTCTGTTGTTATTTATAAGAGGCAAAAATAAATAAATGACTCAGCTGTTCAGCATTGAGGCTATAACAAAGTACGGGTACATTTATTTATATATTGGATTTTTTTCTGTCACTCAGAATACTTGTGAATAGTACCCAAATACCAGAAAATACTTTTTATGTTTATTGTAGAAGGATGCAAGATTATATTACATCTAATTAAAAACAGAATTTAAAAGGGTTGAATGATTTAATAATGGTTTATTTGTATTTTTCTCTATAAGTCCACATTTTGCCTATTGAACATATATGCTCCTATAATTATACTAAAAAAAACCCACTTTGAACTGTCATCCAGCTCTGGGTGTGGTCTGGTCTAATCAGTGGTAAGGGTTGGGGAAATTTCCTTGATCTTGACCTTCCACATTAAAATTCAGGAGAAAGTTGTTGATTCCTTGGAATAAAACATGGATTT
Source organism: Heterocephalus glaber (assembly GCF_053883595.1). Taxonomy (NCBI): domain Eukaryota; kingdom Metazoa; phylum Chordata; class Mammalia; order Rodentia; family Bathyergidae; genus Heterocephalus; species Heterocephalus glaber. Next base: position 31,647,651 of record NW_028258381.1, read on the forward strand.
GGGCCAGCTGTCCTAGCTTTGCCAGGGCCTAGCATCTTAGCCTGAAGTTGATTGGTACTAGGATCAAAAGCCCTCTGAGTCTGGATTCAATGGAGACTCATTAACTAGAAGGAAGTTCTTAGCAGATGTGACATCCTTGAAAAAAGACAGACAGAGCAGAGCCCAGCACCTGCACTGCCTGTGAACAGGGTTTCCAAAGCAAGGGGATGTGCGGGTGGGCTTTCCAGAGCGTGCTTCTCCCTCTTGGGCTGGAATTGCAGGAGTGGGAAGAGGAAGGGATGGGAGACAATGGGAATGAATCACAGACACGTTTTCAGATGTCTACATCTCATGACTTCATCCACAATATTGGGCAGAAGAGCAGAGAAGTTCCCAGACAGCTTTTGTAATGTGCCTGGGTATAAAGACTTGCAATAGGATTTCATCTGCCTGCTTAAGGTACCAGAGACATCTAGAAATGGTATTCTTGGTGTTGTTTTAACCAGCTTTATTGGGTTTCCAGTATTGAAGATGGCTGTGGAAAAAAGTAACTTTGCAATAACCTGACTTGTGTAATAGCAAAAACACACACATTGGAAATACAGTGGTAACTCAGTGCATGAATTTAATTCATTCCATGATTTTGGAAAAGATAGCCACATTTATGTTCACGTGGGAAAGATGGGTGTTGTGTTCAGCACCCCATGCAGGCTTCGCAAACAAAAACAAAATTTTGCCAAAGGCTTCTGTTTGTGAAACAAATTGCAAACAAAAGTGTTCTTGAACCAAGGTACCACTGTAATCCAAAGAAAGAGTTACATAGAGAAAGAACTTTATTTCTGAGAGCTTCGATGTGTGAATCAGAGCTCACACGGGAAGTGGAAGAGTCTTCTAGAAAAGACTTGAAATATGATGGAATACGTGAAGAGAAAATTTAATAAACAAAACTTTAGATCTTTCCAGTATATTAAAGCTGTATTTGTAAAAGAAACTTGAGCCACATGTAAAATTACATTATAGGATGTTCCTAAATAATAATGAATAATGAATAGGCACAAATTATTTACTTCCAAATTGGACTCTTTATGAAATTTGTTCATTCACTGTAAGTACAGAACCACTGAGATGTCTGATACACAATAGATTCCCCCCAAAACACAAGCAAGCCAAGGAACTACATTTACCCACATATCAACATCGGTGATTATTTGAAATATTTGCTTTCCAATTATCAGGTTTGTTACTGTGTTCAGAGAATTGTAGGACATTAGCCACTTTTTTGTTGCTGGGATGAAATATCTGATACAACTTAAAGGAGAGATTTATTTGGACCGTAGTTTATGGTGGGTTCAGTCAACAGCAGCTGGCTGTAAGGCAGAAATGGCATGGTAGAAGGGTCTCATAGAGAACAGCAGCCAGGAAGCAGAGAGAGAGAAGAGGGGAGCTAGGGATAAGAATACACCCTTCTATTTCATGCACTCAGTAATCTACCTCCAACCAGGTCCCACCTCCTAACAGCACATTCGGCTGTGAGCTCATCAGTAGATGAATCCACTGATGAATATAATGCTCCCTTGACACAATCACCTTCCAAACACAGGAGAGTTTTAGGGGAACATTTTAGATCTAAACTATGACATGTAGACAATGCATTTTAGAAACTTTCATACTAGCCTTTGGGTGACTTGTTGGGGGCAGGGAAGTACTTTTGCATGGCATATTTACAGATTAGTTATTGCCCTTTGGGGCAACTTTTATTTATATACAATTATATACAGTCCAAAATTCATGGCTTACAGATGCAAGCAAATGTTGAACAATAAAATAAGATTGTATTTTATCTGAATTTAATTTCTGCACAGATTAGGTTGTAGAGCTTGTTCCCAGTGGGAATAACCTGTCACTATTATCTTCCTGGAAGTCACGGTTCACATTCCAATTTCCTTTTATCAGGAGTACATAGAGGATAGTTTGTTGCAATCTGCCTCCTCCAAGCTGTTGATACGAACAGACTGGGTTTAAGAACACCATCCCTGTCCTTGCAACAGTAGTGGTGCCCGCTATGACCAGGCACAGTCTTGAGTTGATTTTCCTATTGAGGTAAGCAGTTGTTAGTGATATTCTTGATAACTCTGGGTGCACAGATGTGACCTGAGTGATTTTTGGGAAAGCAAAGTTATTTACCAGAGGGCAAAGTAAACATAACTGGATTTTAGCAGGACTCATTCTAGAATTGCATATGGTAGTCCTTTTGGGTCCTTTGGTCGTGTGGGTGTCCCCACCTTGCGGGTCCACATCTGGCCTCATCCAGACCTCCTGTAACCTCCTCTGCCTTGCCTGCCCCTCTCCACATCTTAGAATGTGACCTCCCTGCAATGGACTTGCTAAATCTGATAACTTCCTCTTCTTCCTCGCTTGCCTAGGTGAACTGAGTCTTCTTGTCCACTGATAGTCTTGGTTTCTCTCTTGCACAGCACACCCTGCACACTTCCCTCACCCCTGGCTTAAACTGTCCTGCTGTGATGTAATCCCTGTTGTGACAGGTGACCAAGATCCATAGTTTACCTATGTCCCCCTCTTTTTCCCCTAGTACAGTAATGCCCTGACTTACAAATGTGTGCTATTCTAGAAGAATTGTTTGTAAGTCAGATTCATTTGTAAATCAACAAAGTGCGTCTTACACAGTACACTTACGAAAGTTTGCAACTCAAATGTTCATAAGTCGGAGACTTAATGTACTGGAGATCAAACCCAGGGTCTGTGCATGCTAGGCAAGAGCTCTACCACTCAGATACATTGCCGGTCCCCTGTGAGCTTTTTGATTTGCAAAAGTACCTGTGACTCTGTGAGCCAAAAGAGCAGAGAAAAGAATAGCATCTAATGTTCACCCACTGGCAAAAACATGGTAATCCATGGATTTAATGTCTATGAACTTTGATGAAATTAGCTTTCAAATTGAGAATATCAGAAAGAAACTAAGTTTTTTCCTAGAAAGGTGGAATTATGTAGGGAATTGGTGTTTCAGAGTTAGAAGAGGTGGACTTATTGTTACTTAGATCTGGAAGCCTGGAAAGATGCAGGGCCAGCTCAGAAGTGTCCCTTTCCCTAATGGTGAAGAAGTTGTTTCCCATTTGGCATCATCCAAAGCATCTCCTGCTGTTGATCTCATAGTTTTTTGCCACCATATTGCCCATGGACATGCTTGGCACGAATGAGCTGAGAATTTTGGCATTTTCACTTTTCCTTTTGGCATGATTTTTCATCAGCCTGCAATTCTGGAATGCATTTCCCTGTTATATTTGGAAAATCAAATTGGCAAGATGATAAGTTTTCAGAATTTCACCAATTATCTCTTCAAAGACACTCAGAATGATGAGATGCGCATCATACCAGCCCTCCTCTTCTGGTCTCCACATGCTTCTCAGGTCAGCCTGTTCCTTTTGGTCAGATCTATTATGGCCCAAGGACTTTTAGACCTTGACCTTCTAACCTTATGGAAGCAAATCATGGTCACCTGTCAAAAGTTGGTACTCTCGACAGGGGAAGAAGAAATACGTGGGCTGGAGATAGGCTTATAAATAGGTTTGTATCTTGTAGATCTGGCT